>NC_089213.1:22500-27500 GCF_963930695.1 Labrus bergylta | reverse complement strand
CCGAGTGAAAGAGGCGGGTCCGAGTGAAAGAGGCGGGTCCGAGTGAAAGAGGCGGGTCTGACTGAAAGAGGCGGGTCTGACTGAAAGAGGCGGGTCCGAGTGAAAGAGGCGGGTCTGAGTGAAAGAGGCGGGTCCGAGTGAAAGAGGCGGGTCTGAGTGAAAGAGGCGGGTCTGACTGAAAGAGGCGGGTCTGACTGAAAGAGGCGGGTCCGAGTGAAAGAGGCGGGTCCGAGTGAAAGAGGCGGGTCCGAATGAAAGAGGCGGGTCCTCGTCGTGCCGCACCACTCGTGGGTAGTTATGACGCTCCAATAGTAAACGATACGATGAAGAAACACTTCCTCCTCTTCTCGTTTCCACAGACGTTTGTTTTCAACCCGCACACGGTCTCGCTGAGCGTGTCGCCTCATCGTCGACCTCATCGTGTTGGCGTTGCAACAACTCTACCAATGATTACAGTCCCGGGTAACACGGTGACACACGACGTGGTCGAGATGTTTACAGACGGCGCTCCTGATATGACGGAAAGTTTCACTCTCAGTCAGCCGACTCGTGTGGAGATGGATTATTATGCAAATGAGCTCCGACTGTGTGACTCCCCGTGAGCAAACATTCAGCGCGGCTCAGCAGGAAGTCAGCAGTGACGATACTAACCCCCCCGACCCCCCCCGACGCCCCCTAGAGGGATGGTTAACTGGGCGCCTGCAGGTGGAGAGCAGGGTGTTAAAATGCTGACAGCAGCTGCGCTCATAAAGAAAAGATAATGCAGCGTGTTCAACATCATCATCGCTGTGTATTTATGCGTACGCTCCCTTAACGTCTCCCGTCATTACATCACAGTGTGAGGTCTGTCAACACGCTCAATCATGCTTCAGACTTCTTCTACATCTTTTATGAAACATAAACAACAGCAGCAAACTCTCCTCAGAATAACATGATTTAAGGTGAACACGTTGGCCTCCTTCCTGTGGACGTTTCCTCTGCAGACACTCAGAGCTCAGAGCATGAATAATGGAAGATGAATGAGTGTGCTAATTTGTTTCTGCTGATCGGCGTGACTCTGCAGCGTGGAGCGCTTGGCATCGCCTTACAGTTTGGACTACAAGTTGTCAGCTTCAGTCTCAGACGTGATTTGTCTCCGTGACTCTAGTTTCTTTTCTTTTAGTCTTGTTTTTTTTTCAGCAGGGTAATCTTCCTTTTTCCATTTCCCATCTGCACAGCTGTCCCAAGAGTTGGACACTTTAATGCTAACCTCACAAACATTTAAATCTCACCTTTAATGTTTGCACTGACTGTTATTTAAAGGTGTGAAGGTGGAGAAACAGAAGTGTGGTGCTTTTATTTTGAAGTTGGACAAACTGAAGTGTGGTGCTTTTATTGTGAAGGTGGAGAAATTGAAGCGTGGTACTTTCATTGTGAAAGTGGAGAAACAGAAGTGTGGTGCTTTTATTTTGAAGGAGGAGAAACAGAAGTGTGGTACTTTTATTTTGAAGGTGGACAAACTGAAGTGTGGTGCTTTTATTTTGAAGGTGGAGAAACAGAAGTGTGGTACTTTTATTTTGAAGGAGGAGAAACAGAAGTGTGGTACTTTTATATTGAAGGTGGACAAACTGAAGTGTGGTGCTTTTATTTTGAAGGAGGAGAAACAGAAGTGTGGTACTTTTATTTTGAAGGTGGACAAACAGAAGTGTGGTGCTTTTATTTTGAAGGTGTAGAAACTGAAGTGTGGTGTTTTTATTTTGAAGGTGCTTTTATTTTTATTTTGGACAGCTCCCCTTCTCCTCAGCAATGATTCACCATTCTCCCAAAAGTCACCGTTGTGGAGCTTAGCCTTGAAGAGAGACAGTAAAGGACTCACATCTGATGAGGCACGCTTCATGAGCCGCCGTTCATTCTGTGTCAAAGGGTCGGCTCCGAGGAGGACAAATGTTTGACCTTTATTCAAATATTGTCCGACGTGAAGTCGGCGTTCACACCTGCAGAAAACTCTTGATATTTGCAGGAGGAGCTGCATGTTATCGTCCTGAGTGCATGTGTGCAAACAGCTTCATAGTCCTTCTCAAAGCTCTTCACTTAAGATCAAATTATCAATCAACTTCATGTTTTAAAAAGTGAAACATAAGTGCGGATGTGTTTGGAATAAGTGAAAAAATGGTGAGCGGTGCTGAAAGGATGATTTTGTCATCAGAATTTGCTTTAAGACGTTATGAGTTTCACTTCAGTTAATGTGCAAAACGTAGTGCTGTTGTCCTGGCGACCATCGGAATATTCAGACTCTGAAGTCCCTGACACGGTCACAGATTCACCTGCCGGTCTCGTCTCACCAGACTCAGATTCACCTGCCGGTCTCGTCTCACCAGACTCAGATTCACCTGCCGGTCTCGTCTCACCAGATTCAGATTCACCTGCCGGTCTCGTCTCACCAGACTCAGATTCACCTGCCGGTCTCGTCTCACCAGATTCAGATTCACCTGCCGGTCTCGTCTCACCAGACTCAGATTCACCTGCCGGTCTCGTCTCACCAGATTCAGATTCACCTGCCGGTCTCGTCTCACCAGACTCAGATTCACCTGCCGGTCTCGTCTCACCAGACTCAGATTCACCTGCCGGTCTCGTCTCACCAGATTCAGATTCACCTGCTGGTCTCATCTCACCAGACTCAGATTCACCTGCCGGTCTCGTCTCACCAGATTCAGATTCACCTGCCGGTCTCGTCTCACCAGACTCAGATTCACCTGCCGGTCTCGTCTCACCAGACTCAGATTCACCTGCCGGTCTCGTCTCACCAGATTCAGATTCACCTGCTGGTCTCATCTCACCAGACTCAGATTCACCTGCCGGTCTCGTCTCACCAGATTCAGATTCACCTGCCGGTCTCATCTCACCAGACTCAGATTCACCTGCTGGTCTCATCTCACCAGACTCAGATTCACCTGCCGGTCTCGTCTCATCAGACTCAGATTCACCTGCTGGTCTCATCTCACCAGACTCAGATTCACCTGCTGGTCTCACCTCACCAGACTCAGATTCACCTGCTGGTCTCATCTCACCAGATTCAGATTCACCTGCTGGTCTCATCTCACCAGACTCAGATTCACCTGCTGGTCTCATCTCACCAGACTCAGATTCACCTGCCGGTCTCGTCTCACCAGACTCAGATTCACCTGCTGGTCTCACCTAAATTGAAATGGATTCTGTTTAACAATCGACCTCAGAACGTCTTCCTGAGGATTCAGGCTCACAGTTTGCTCAGTCTGTTTCCAGTCACAGCTCATAAATACTAAGTTCCTGAGAGGCTGCACTCTCTTCAGCGAACTGATTTTCTTGCATTAACATTGAGCTTACAGGGGTGTGGTCTAATTGGAGGGGGGGGGGGGGGCTGGACCTCTTTGTGCAAAGCCATACCTGACTACGAGAATGTACAGGTGGAGAAACACAATGTGGTGCTTTTATTGTGAAGGTGGACAAACTGAAGTGTGGTGCTGTTATTGTGAAGGTGGAGAAACAGAATGTGGTGCTTTTATTGTGAAGGTGGACAAACTGAAGTGTGGTGCTTTTATTGTGAAGGTGGACAAACAGAATGTGGTGCTTTTATTGTGAAGGCGGACAAACTGAAGTGTGGTGCTGTTATTGTGAAGGTGGAGAAACAGAATGTGGTGCTTTTATTGTGAAGGCGGACAAACTGAAGTGTGGTGCTTTTATTGTGAAGGTGGACTGACTACGGAAGGCCTAAGTGGACATGCATCAATTTGTTTTTTTTAACTAATGAGCGACTTCCAGATGTTTTGTTTTCAATATTTCAAATGATTTGTCTTGTGATCTCGAGATGAAAAGCTGCTTTTCTTGACTTAAATTCAGCCGTTTTCTCTTGATCTAGAGAAATAAAGTCGTTATCTGAGGGGAGAGGATCATATGATGGGATACATGAGTCAAATCAAATCAAATGTGAGGATGCATGTCCACTGAGGGCCTCCGTACCCAACAGCTGCAGGACGGTTCAGGAGTAAATTGTCACCGGGTCACCAGTAGTAAGCTCTGCGGTTTGTTTGATCTGTGACATCATCGTGTGCCACATCAGCTGTGCATCACTTTACAGTCTGGATCAGAGTCAAAGGGGATTCCAACAGGGTCCACATTTGTATCCCCGAGTTTCATTTTCAGGTGTGTGACATGAAGAAATGCAAACATGACCCGAGCCTCACAGGCTTCCTGGTCTGTTGGTGGCCCCCCTTAAGAGAAAAGACAAGGTGAGGGTGAAGGCGGGATAAACCCTCGCAGCCTTTGAGCCAGCACACTTTGTTCAGCTTAAGTATCAAACGAGAGATAAAACGGAGCGGATCGAGTCAAACAGCCCTCTGGACTCAGACTCTGCTGCCTCAGCACTCTGACGCCTCAAAATGGAGGAAGCAGGAGAAACACTGTCAGCCCAGATGTTTTTTTATTCTACTACTACGAGGGGAGCGAGGTCACACAAACACTTCCGAAATGTCAATCAGGAGTGAATCAAGATTGTTGGCATGGTAACCGTCAGTGAAGATGGAGCCCCTTGTGATGCCTGCTGTTTCAACGAGGAGAAGGGTTTTCAGAGCTGTTCTAGAAGTCAGATTCAGAGCCGCTGCTGTCCAAAGATTGATGCTTTTAAGAAAGGGAAGGACATCGGCGTGCACGGGACTCGTTATTTCCTGCGTTCGAGGCACTTAGACCTTAGGAAGTAGGAAGTAGGAAGTAGGGAGTAGGGAGTAGGAAACCAAGAAGATAAAAACCTTTCAGTCCATAATGTCACGCTGACCAGCAGCTCTCAGGCGTCCATGTGTTAGTCCATCACAGGCTGAGACACACTACAGCAAGGAAACACACACACACACACACACACACACACACAGATACACACACACACACAGATACACACACACACACAGATACACACACAGATACACACACACACACACACACACACACAGATACACACACACACACACACACACACACACACAGATACACAC
>NC_089213.1:2500-20000 GCF_963930695.1 Labrus bergylta | reverse complement strand
AGAATCACGCAGCGCACTCAGTTTGGACCTTTTTCCTCCACTCGGCGAGGCTACATGTTGCTGCCTGCTCCTCTCTCTCCTCTCACTCACTCTCTGCTCTCCTCCTTTATTTTGTTAAAATTCAGTATGTACGCTCTGTCACCTAGCAACATGTCTCCACCTCCCTCCCTCCCTCCCTCTCTCTCCTCATCACTTCCTCGCGACACGTGTTGAATGCTAAACTAAGTTGTGGGATGATTTTTTTCTTTCTGTCTTTCCTGAAACATTTATTTCTTCTTCATTTTGTCCTCCATCACTCTCCACTTGTTTCCTTAAGGACTCTTCCTCCTCTACTTCCCTCCTCACTCATCTACTTCCTTCCCTTAAATCCTTCTCTCTCCTCCTTCCCCCCCCTCTCCTTCTCTCTCCTCCTCCCCTCTTCATCTCGTCTCCTCTGTCAGCGCTCTCAGGTTTCTGACAGCACGTATCAACATTTGAGCTCCCAGAAGCACCAAGTGAAGGAAATGACACGAGCAGAGGAGATAACATTATTATATCTGAAAAAGGAAAACATGAAGTGATGCTGTGTGCAGCTTCTCCTGTGGTGAACATTTAACTAACTCATCGTGATCACATCGTGTTTATGAATGATCATTGACTGGAGGCAGAAAAACTTTGAGGAACATTTTTTTTAAGGTTTATATTTATTTATAGAGATAGAAAACGATGGGAGAGAGAGAGTTCTCTTATGATCTTGTAGTTCTCTTGTGATCTTGTAGTTCTCTTATGATCTTGTAGTTCTCCTGTGATCTTTTAGTTCTCTTGTGATCTTGTAGTTCTCCTGTGATCTTGTAGTTCTTTTGTGATCTTGTAGTTCTCGTGATAATTGTAGGTCTCTTGTGATCTTGTAGTTCTCTTGTGATCTTGTAGTTCTCCTGTGATCTTGTAGTTCTCTTGTGATCTCCTGTGATCTTTTAGTTCTCTTGTGATCTTGTAGTTCTCCTGTGATCTTGTAGTTCTCTTGTGATCTCCTGTGATCTTTTAGTTCTCTTGTGATCTTGTAGTTCTCCTGTGATCTTGAAGTTCTCCTGTGATCTTGTAGTTCTCTTGTGATCTTGAAGTTCTCCTGTGATCTTGTACTTCTTCTTTAATCTTGTAGTTCTCTTGTGATCTTGTAGTTCTCGTGATAATTGTAGTTCTCTTGTGATCTTGTAGTTCTCCTGTGATCTTATAGTTCTCCTGTGATCTTGTAGTTCTCTTGTGATCTTGTAGTTCTCGTGATAATTGTAGGTCTCTTGTGATCTTGTAGTTCTCTTGTGATCTTGTAGTTCTCTTGTGATCTTGTAGTTCTCCTGTGATCTTGTAGTTCTCTTGTGATCTTGTAGTTCTCCTGTGATCTTGTAGTTCTCTTGTGATCTTGTAGTTCTCCTGTGATCTTGAAGTTCTCCTGTGATCTTGTAGTTCTCTTGTGATCTTGTAGTTCTCCTGTGATCTTGAAGTTCTCCTGTGATCTTGTAGTTCTCTTGTGATCTTGAAGTTCTCCTTTGATCTTGAAGTTCTCCTGTGATCTTGTACTTCTCCTGTGATCTTATAGTTCTCCTGTGATCTTGTAGTTCTCTTGTAATCTTGTAGTTCTCGTGATAATTGTAGGTCTCTTGTGATCTTGTAGTTCTCTTGTGATCTTGAAGTTCTCCTGTGATCTTTAAGTTCTCCTGTGATCTTGTACTTCTCCTTTAATCTTGTCGTTCTCCTGATCTTAAAGTTCTTCTGTTATCTTGTAGTTCTCTTGTGATCTCGTAGTTCTCCTGTGATCTTGTAGTTCTCTTGTGATCTTGTAGTTCTCTTGTGATCTTGTAGTTCTCATATGATCTTGTAGTTCTCCTGTGGTCTTGTAGTTCTCCTGTGATCTTGTACTTCTTCTTTAATCTTGTAGTTCTCCTGTGATCTTGTAGTTCTCCTGTGATCTTGTAGTTCTCTTGTGATCTTGTAGTTCTCGTGATAATTGTAGGTCTCTTGTGATCTTGTAGTTCTCTTGTGATCTTGTAGTTCTCCTGTGATCTTGTAGTTCTCCTGTGATCTTGTAGTTCTCCTGTGATCTTGTAGTTCTCTTGTGATCTCCAGTGATCTTGTAGTTCTCTTGTAATCTTGTGGTTCTCGTGATAATTGTAGGTCTCTTGTGATCTTGTAGTTCTCTTGTGATCTTGAAGTTCTCCTGTGATCTTGAAGTTCTCCTGTGATCTTGTACTTCTCCTTTAATCTTGTAGTTGTCCAGTGATCTTGTAGTTCTCCTGTGTTCTTGTACTTCTCCTTTAATCTTGTCGTTCTCCTGATCTTAAAGTTCTTCTGTTATCTTGTAGTTCTCTTGTGATCTCGTAGTTCTCCTGTGATCTTGTAGTTCTCTTGTGATCTTGTAGTTCTCCTGTGATCTTGTAGTTCTTCTGTGATCTTGTAGTTCTCCTGTGATCTTGTACTTCTCCTTTAATCTTGTAGTTGTCCAGTGATCTTGTAGTTCTCCTGTGTTCTTGTACTTCTCCTTTAATCTTGTCGTTCTCCTGATCTTAAAGTTCTTCTGTTATCTTGTAGTTCTCTTGTGATCTCGTAGTTCTCCTGTGATCTTGTAGTTCTCTTGTGGTCTTGTAGTTCTCCTGTGATCTTGTAGTTCTTCTGTGATCTTGTAGTTCTCCTGTGATCTTGTAATTCTCTTGTGATCTTGTAATTCTCTTGTGATCTTGTAGCTCTCTTGTGATCTTGTAGTTCTGTGATCTTATAGTTCTCTTCTTGTGATCTTGTAGGTCTCTTGTGATCTTGTTGTTCTCCTGTGATCTTGTAGTTCTCTTGTGATCTTGTAGTTCTACTGTGATCTTGTAGTTCTCTTGTGATCTTGTAGTTCTCCTGTGATCTTGTAGTTCTCTTGTGATCTTGTAGTTCTACTGTGATCTTGTAGTTCTCTTGTGATCTTGTAGTTCTTTTGTGATCTTGTAGTTCTCGTGTGATCTTGTAGGTCTCTTGTGATCTTGTAGTTCTCCTGAGATCTTGTAGTTCTCCTGTGATCTTGTATTTTAACAACTTTGACTTGTTTGAGTTTACTGTTCATGCCCCACTCCCTCTGCCCTCTTCTGTCTTTATTTCCTGCTCCGCTTGTTATTTTTTACTCCTCCAGTAAACAAAACACGTCCCTGTTCCCGATGCAAAGTCAGAATCAACGTTTATCGCCTGTAAAGATGATTAATGAACCGCGGAGAGAAACATGTTCTTGTTCGTCTCCTCGTGTTTGTGATAAGAACAAAACTTTCTCTCTCGCTCTCTCTCTCTGTCTCTCTCTCTCTCTCTCTCTGTCTCTCTCTGTCTCTCTATCTCTCTCTCTCTCTGTCTCTCTCTCTCTCTCTCTCTCTCTCTCTCTCTCTCTCTCTCTCCTGCCTGGAGGGGGGGATGATAATAATTACCTCTGGGGTTTGTTCTGTTCAATCCAGTCTGACAATTTTCCCGTTCCTCGTCCTCCATTCACATATTTCCCTCGCATGTCTTTAAATGATTACCTTCCTCTCCAGCGTGTGTAATCACCAGAAGGCGCTCTGGTGGTTGTGATCACTTGAAAGCTGTTGTGTCTGTAGGATTTGTGTAATTGAAGCGTTGGAGTTTATTTCGAGGGTTTTGAGGCGTCGTTAAGAGACGGGCGGCGTTCGTTTGTTGTCTGACTGAAGCCTCCTTCCTGGTTCTCCTCAGGACAGGAGAGCGTTTGAAATGATGTCCTATTGGTGTGTGTGTGTGTGTGTGTGTGTGTGTGTGTGTGTGTGTGTGTGTGTGTGTGTGTGTGTGTGTGTTTCCTCTCCTGTAAAAAACTTTAGAGCTGCTGCACAGCTACATGATGTCTTTTCTCGTCTTCTCTGCCCGCTGGTCGCTCTGACAGTCAGCTGGCTCCTAAATATCAGAGGCGGAGGCTCGGACAGGCGGGCAGCGGCCATGTTGGATGTTGTTCGGGCTGCCGTGTAAATTGGACGCCGGGAACCAACTTCTGTGCTTTGAAAAGCCGGCCTGAAGACGTCCTAATAAACTGGAGAGAGAGACACACACACACACACACAGACACACACACACACTGCAGGTAAACACACAGCTATGTGTCGGAGTCGGTATGTGAAGGGGGCGTGTCCTCTTTGGCAGCTCGCCTACCTGTCGATACGCAGCAGGTCCTGTTAGCATCATAAGCTAGGTTAGCTTAGCAACAGCTGCAACTCTTGAGATTGATTGACATATGACCAGACCAATCAGCGATGCCAGCATGGTGAGTTGTTTTGGTTAAAAACCGGGACAGGGACTCATCAAAACCAAAACTTCTTAATGTTGTATAGATACTCGTTGGGCCTCGGGACACTGAGGGTGAAAACGGGGCGGTCCCCGTCAAATGTGGATGCATGGTCACCCTATGCTAACAGGATTAGCATGAGCAGCTCAGAGGTGGAGCCATTCTTGATATTTATTATCTGCCAATCACCTTCATCGGTTGAAACATCTCTGGTGTTGTGTCTGCATCTTTACCACACGATGAAACTGCTGCACGCGCTCAAACGTCATCTGAAGAATCCCACGGGGAATAAGATGTGTGTCTGTGTTTCTGTGTCTAATGAACAAAAGCATCACGTTAGCATAAGATAATCCTTCAGCAGCACATTTATCATGTTGAAAATTCAGACAGCAAAGTGAAAGTAAAAACAATCGAGGAGGGAAATGAATTACTCTGGAGCTCTGCCATGGAGAGCATGGACGCTTTTCTCTGCCTTTTTTTAAAAACAAATTGAATCCATATGGAGGATTAGAGAGTGAAATTAAAACAGCTTCTTCTGAACAAAGAAATATTCTGTAACACTTTTATGAAGTCTCTCTTCATCTGATCGTGAATTCTGAAGTTTAGTCGACATTTTTCGCTGCAGCACACTGTTGCATTGTGGGACGGAGTCGTCCTGCCCCACTGGGTCAGTTTCTGGATGAAGTTTTTTTTGATGTGACAAAAGTTTCACCATTCATGACGAAGCGTCCTTCCTGTAGCGAGCCAGCTCTTCATGACCTCCCAGGCCTCCTCAGAACGATCCAGACCGTCCTAATTCCACATGTTGAATCGGCGTCGGCGGTCGGTGAGAGGAATCTCTCTGATTGGCTGTTGGGAGGTTTCATTTCTCTCCAGCTCTCCTCTCAGGTTCAGTAAAGCCCCTTGAGCATGTCTCTGTAGTCTCCATGCTTTCACCCATTAGTGTGGTTTCTCCTGATTTGTCTCCTCCTCCTCTTCTTTTCTTTTTCCACTAAAAGACCAAGAGCTGACAACACCAGCGTCATTCTCTACTTGTTATCAGACATTATTCTCCATTAGTAGACGACCTATAATACGAGTGGTGACCGACAGCGGGGTGAAAATGGTCTTCTTGTATCATAAACAACAGACTACCGCCCCCTGCTGGCATGGAGAGTTATTTCCTCTCACGCACGAGCAGAACGTACGTGGTGGTTGGGCGTCTGCGTGCAACTTTTTGGCCTTCGTTGCCACTAGTTTTTTGCCCTCTGCTTGGTGTATCAGGGTCTTAACACATGTTGTGTCTAACCCTTGATTCTGATATAAATAATAATGGCAGAGTAATGTTTACTTACTTTTATGCAGAGGTGGAATTGTTTTCCTGATCGCTGGAAAATCTTAGCCCTACATCTCCTACCATCAACTCTCTGCATGTTCTACAATTCTACAATTCACTGAGCAGACTCTTTTATCCAAAGTGACGTACATCAGAGAGTAAGAACAACACAAGCAAGGATCTAGAAAAAAGGGAACAATGTGAGTAAGAGCAAATGATCAGCTTTGAGTCTGATTGGACACACAGGTGCTGACAGGAAGTGACCAGAGGCAAAGCACAACATGGAGGGCAGTTCTTGAGAGCTCTAATCAGTATAGAAACCATCTTATAAGTCGTTGTTATCAAACAAAAACCATCATCATTACCATCATCATCATCAATAATATGGAGACCATCATCATTAAGTTAGTAGGTATTCATGAAAGAGCTGGGTCTTTAGCTTTTTCTTAAAGGTGCAGAGGGACTCTGCAGATCACATGGAGTTTGGAAGTTCATTCCACCACCGGGGGGCGACAGAGGAGAAGAGTCTAGTCAGAGACTTAGGACCCTGTTCTGAGTGTAGTGGGGGGGAGGGAGTGTAGACCTGGATCAGAGAGTTAAAGTAAGGAGGAGACGTTTCTGTGTCTGTTTTGTAAGCGAGCAGCAGAGTTTTAAATCTGATGTGAGCAGTAACTGGGAGCCAGTGGAAGGAGATGAACAGCGGAGTGACATGTGCTCTTTTAGGAAGGTTGAAGACCAGTCGTGCTGCTGAGTTATGTATCATTTGCAGAGGTTTGATAGTGCATGTTACGAGATGTCGTTGTTTCTGAGTTAAATACTTTTTTTCAATGAGGGTCTTCAACGTGGAAGTTGGCTTATTATGCTCTGAACTAATGCATAATCAAGTGCTGTTTGTTCTGTAGTGCAGCTTCAGGTGCATTTAACCCTTTGAGAGCTTTGTGAATGAGTCACTTTGGCGAAAGAGAATTCTGAAATAGTCTTATCTGCAAGGGTTAAAAAGGTGTAAAAGCTGCACACCCCTTTTGAGAATCAGGTCTACAGAGTTTTGTTTTTTTTCACTGCATCCCAAGTGTTTGGATCAATGCATGCAGTATGACATCCCTGCTTCCTAGTACAAGGAATGTGGATAATAAGGCTTTAGCTGCTTAAAGAAACGGAGAGCATACTGTAATGTATTCTAATTTTATTCTAGTATTCATTATTTAGTGTACAGTAGAATCTCTGCTGGATCATAATGTCATACCAGATTGAATCTCTTTACAGGATTTTTAACCTGAACGATCCTAATGGGATGTCAAGTAATGAGGTTAAACATCGTCACATGCAGCTCTTGGGATAAAATAATAAGGGTCACTCTGTCTTCCATCTGGTAGATTCCCCCAGAGGAAGGCTGTCTTCATCAGGACGGAGCCGGCTGTGAAATGAGTGACAGAAAGCCGTTTGTGGAAACAACATGTCAGCTCTCGGAGACGCAGCAGAGTGAAGCTGAAATAAGTCCCGGGCCAAACCAAACACAAGCACAAGTCTCATCAAGTGCGCCCGGAGATCCTTCATAATCACTTTAAACGCAGCGCGGGAGCAACTCCAAGAATACCAGCATCACTAACACGCTTATTCAAGCCCCATACAGCTCTGATCTATGCAAAATGTCAACAGACTGAGCAAAGTGCCAGTTAGCTGCTGGAGGATGGATTGCTTTTTTATATTTGTTCTCCTCAGAAAGAGTTTGAACGCTGCAGTTATCAGTCGCCACTCCAGGCGTCCTCGTTTGTCTCGGCAACAGCAAATGTCGTTAAAAAACAGTAATAATAGATTTAATTTATAAAGTGCCTTTAAAGGGACCAAAGGACGCTTCACATGGTGGAGGGACCAAACAAAGAACAAACCACTGAGACATGTAGCAAAGGATGGGAGACTTTAAAGAGGACATATTGTCCCCCTCCTCCACCTTTTCAAACAGTCCCCCTCCTCCACCTTTTCAAACAGTCCCCTCCTCCACCTTTTCAAACAGTCCCCCTCCTCCACCTTTTCAAACAGTCCCCTCCACCTTTTCAAACAGTCCCCTCCTCCACCTTTTCAAACAGCCCCCTCCTCCACCTTTTCAAACAGTCCCCCTCCTCCACCTTTTCAAACAGTCCTCCTCCACCTTTTCAAACAGTCCCCCTCCTCCACCTTTTCAAACAGTCCCCTCCTCCACCTTTTCAAACAGTCCTCCTCCACCTTTTCAAACAGTCCTCCTCCTCCACCTTTTCAAACAGTCCTCCTCCACCTTTTCAAACAGTCCTCCTCCTCCACCTTTTCAAACAGTCCTCCTCCACCTTTTCAAACAGTCCTCCTCCTCCACCTTTTCAAACAGTCCTCCTCCTCCACCTTTTCAAACAGTCCTCCTCCACCTTTTCAAACAGTCCTCCTCCTCCACCTTTTCAAACAGTCCTCCTCCACCTTTTCAAACAGCCCCCTCCTCCACCTTTTCAAACAGTCCCCTCCTCCACCTTTTCTTTAAATGTAATGATGAGCCCCGATGAGTGCCTCATTGCTGGTGAATTGAAGGTCAGTTAGCAGCGAGCAGACACACCACAGATGGTTCAAGTACACACTCTACAGAAGGGACTGTGAGCCATAAATGTTTCATCTGATAAGTGCAATAAAAGCTCAGGAGTCCGTCTGGGTGGTGTTGGCAGTTATTCATCAGACAAGCTGTCACATACTGTATGAGAGATACTAACAGTATCTCTGCAGGCTGAACAGACTTACACCCTGGACCAGAAGTTAACCTGTAATATGAATGAGTCTTGCATATCATTCTTAGGTTTCTTTGTTTAGTCCTGGAGCGAGTGATGCAACAGCTCTGCAGCAATGAACAGAATGTACATTTAGTGGATACAACCTGCTCTAAGACGGCACAAACTTCACTTTTTTAAGAGTGCATTCTTTGTGGTGTGAGGTCTGATGGACCGCAGCTTCTTACAGGAGGAGAGGAGTTTTGAATAGTTCATGTCCAGGGCAAAACTGTGGCCGACTCCTCTCAATGTGGTCATAGGAGCCGGTGTAGGTACCAGATGAGCTCAGGTGTTCAGATCGACTCGGGGTCCTGCGCCTTTTAGTCACACAACATGATCGGAGAGTTTATAGTTTTCACGGTTTTGTCGGGTCTTTGAACACAACAGTGACCGCCCACTGACGACAGGACATTTTATTCGGCACCAAAACGACATTAAAAAAACTAAAAAAAGATAAGACTGTGTACATGATTTTCATCCCAAGTCAAGGAACTACACATCCCACAATCCATTGCAAATGATATAGTGTCTTCTTAACAGTAACTTTTGTCGTTGTTATAGTTTTTATACCATTAGTAAGTGTTGTACTATCTTGTAGTTTGTGTTGTGATAAATATAAACTACACTCACTGCAGCATGACGAGGTTATTAGACTAGTACATTTCATGTTAGCTAACTAACTAGCTAGCCTGTTAGCAGGACTTATCTGCTCGCATACGGCACCGAGGGGCGGGAATCATTGCCATGGTAACAGCAGGCTTAACCAATCAGAAACACTCTATGATCATGGGAAGTGTAGTACTATGAAAAAGCGAAGTTCCCAGTGTCTTTTTTTCGAGCTCTCCGCCTTTTGTTGTGCGTCCGCTCCGAGCGCTCAAGTTGAAAATCTTTCCACTTTTCCGACATCACCGGCGCTCTTTTCCAAATGTCTGATATTCCCCGTAGTTTTAACCTCCTACAGATCGTGTCTTGTCCACCTCATCCTCCTCGCTCCGTGTCTGATCGGGAAATAAACGATCTCAAATATAAAACATGCAGTAAAAAGTAACGAAACAGAGTCGCTCATACAGCGGCCGCTATCAACAGACTGTTGTCATGGAGACACACTGAAAACAAGATACATTGGATTTACTCAATTCAATTGTGGACATCGGTTGCACACAGAATAATTGCTTTGGACACAAGTTACAGAATTGTGTTAAATCAACACAAACTATTTATATTAAATCAACACAAACTATTTATGTTAAATCAACACAAACTATTTATGTTAAATCAACACAAACTATTTATGTTAAATCAACACAAACTATTTATGTTAAATCAACACAAACTATTTATATTAAATCAACACAAACTATTTATGTTAAATCAACACAAACTATTTATGTTATCAACACAAACTATTTATGTTATCAACACAAACTATTTATATTAAATCAACACAAACTATTTATATTAAATCAACACAAACTATTTATGTTATCAACACAAACTATTTATGTTAAATCAACACAAACTATTTATATTAAATCAACACAAACTATTTATGTTAAATCAACACAAACTATTTATGTTAAATCAACACAAGAACTTTATGTTGATACAAAGTTATTTAAATTACATAAATGAAAACTATGTGATTATTTTAGTCTTACACAGTTTGATCGCTTTATTCCAACACAATTCACTCCCTTTTACTGCAACACTATTTCATCAGTTAACTTTAACACTACCTATAATATTAATATGGATGTCAATTATGTTTTCATAATTATTATGATTAAATTACATTTTATATATTTTACGTATACATAATTTAACTAAAATATAAAACAGTTTAAATATAAATTCAACAAATTACAATTAAAATGTCAATTTTCTTGTCTAATACTTTTAGTTTAGTTACTTTAATGTTCTTGAGTCTAAACATTACCCACTTCCCCTCCATTTAAAATGATGAAACAGAAAGAAAATTATAATAACAGTCAAAACTTTAATTCCTGTTATAACTG
The DNA here is from genome assembly GCF_963930695.1 of Labrus bergylta. Taxonomy (NCBI): domain Eukaryota; kingdom Metazoa; phylum Chordata; class Actinopteri; order Labriformes; family Labridae; genus Labrus; species Labrus bergylta. Next base: position 9,608 of record NC_089213.1, on the reverse strand, counting down.
CACATGGAGTATTAATAAAATCGTCTAAAACTTTACAGTAATAGCTGTATAACATCAACACTTCTGGTATGATGAACAGCCAAACCACTTAGTCCAGGAACTCTAAGTGTTTCATACAGTCCTTTACCAGGGGCAGCCAGCACTCACTGGTGCATTTTGTTTTTAGGCTTCGAGCCTTTCGTGATAGTTCAGCTGCATCTAACTCCATGATGAGCTTTTAAAGGACTTCAAAGGTGTAGCGAAGCTTTGACGGATAGTTCATGTTGAGGGTGTAAAATAGGCCAAACAGCATGGCTGTTGCAAGTGCCACCGTGTCCAGATCGTGCAGTGCCACTTCACCCTCAATGATAACACCCACATCCGAAAAGTCCCCGTCAGGAGGGGTTGTGCCCTCTGTGGCCCCGAGGGTGTTGGCGTCAGTCAAGTCCTGGTGAAAGGAATATATTTTTTTTAGTTTTTTCCTTCTTTTTAAACTGTTTTTAAAACTCAACCTCATTTTTTCTAAGTGAAAAAATTAAGCTCTAAAGACTCTTTAAGCTCTTTTTAAACATGTATGAACAAACTACGTTTTTAAAATGTGGCAAAGAAAAGGCACCAGCTACAATGCACACTCACCATGTACTCCTGCACCAGATCATCAGGATCCTCACTGAGGTAAATGCAGAGTCCTTTTATGATGCCCTCCCTGCCACCATCGATGTCTTCCTAAAGAATAAGAACAAAGAACATAGAAACATTTTAACTCAAATTGTCAGTAGCTGGGATGAAAGTGGGCAAAGACAAAAATGAAACTGTTCTGTAAAAGTTCACTTGTGGGACTGGCATCTGCATAAACAATCTGAAAACCAAATAGAATGCAGTCTCATCTGTTCACCTATGAAAATAAATCGATCATTGAAAAACTAAAGCCAGGGTTTCCTGCAGCACTTCATAGTTTGGGCGGCTGCCTAGACAACACGCCTCCCACCTTATCGACTGTGTTTTTATACATAAAGGAATGCAATTTCTAACTCCATGGTTAAAAAGTTCTTACCGTCATCATGGCCGCCATGTCTTTGAGCTTTTTGCCCTGCTGCCCCGAAAGCTTCTCAAACACCCTTAGCAGGCTTGCAGAGTGTAGATAAAGCTGTGATAGAAACCTTGACTGAAGAGGCGTAGTTGTGACACGCTTGAACTCCGCGTTTCTCTGAAACATAAAACCATTTTTTAACACCCCGCCACCCGTCGTACTGCACGTTCTGCCCGCTCGCCTCATAGACTGTAAATATTATGTTCTCCTGCCTGGGAGCTGGAGTCTGATGTCACTTTCCTGCGCCATCCACTTTGCCGTTTCGTTTTCGAGTTGGTTTGAATTCTGATCACTTTTTAGCACGGCAAGTTTGAAAACGAAAAGCCAAAGACCTTTTCGTCCTCATTTGAATGATGTCATACAATATGCATACATAGAGAGTAAAGTATAATGCAAACTGGATGACTGAATATTCATTTTAAATATAGGTCAAATAATTCACCTATATTCTGAAAGTTAAAACGTGTTTCTGTTCCTGTATTTTCATTTTAAAATTAGATTTTTCATTTGGATTATGATACAGATGTAGCGGGGCATTTTTTGAAAATAATAAAGCAAATGTAATTTTCTTCTTCATTTTAATTTAGTCAAAGAATTTGCATTTTTTTAAGTTGAAAACTAAAATTCAAATTAGATAAATTAATCAAAATTGTATTTTTGAGTCAAATAATACACCCATATTCTGAACATTAAAAAGCATTTCTGTTAATGCATTTGAATTTTCAAATTAGCTTTATCATTTGAATTTTGATCACTAATCGCTTCCATAGTTACAGACCTCAAAGTCATCAATATATAAAACAATCGATAAACTTAACTCTTGCCCTGACAACAAAGTGTTTTGCTTACAATGCACACCATCCCTGAAAGACTTGTACACAAGTTATTTTGCTGTCTCTGTTTCCCTTTGTGTTTTATGATTACAAACTATATTATCAACAATATCTTTCCTATTTAACAGCACTTGCAGGGATTCAAAAATGGGGACGTACTGAAAGGTTTTGTTCTCGTTTGCATCCAAAACATACTCAACTGGTTCAACAACATTAAAGTTTGCTTTGTAATATTATTTACACTGATATGCAGAACACAAAGGACCACCCCTATTTATGGCTTTATTTATAGGATTCCCCGTGCACAGAGAAGTGGATATTTCCTCTGTGATAGCTCAGTCAATCTGGAGCTTGTGCTTCTGGAAAATATCAACTAGAACCCCATCAATGTAGGATTTGGAGCGAGAACTATTTAGGTGGTGAAGCTCTTAGTGCTTGGTACATGGGTAAAACTTTCTAACTTAAGTAAAACTGCTGCAAGTGTGCGCTCAATGACATTTGGAAGGTCATTCAGGGCATCAACACTGCAATGTGGATGTGCATCAGTGTGCCTCACCAATGTCATCATTAGTTCAAGTATTTTCCGCTGATTCCAGGGAAACAAAGTTGGTTGAGGTAACGACTTCTGGTTTAAAAATCTGTCAATGAATAAGAATTGTGTGTTCTGCTCTTGTGGGATTTAAATGTTCCATAAATATTTGTTTGAAAGTTGCAATCCAAAAACATGCAAGTTACAACCTCATTTTTCTTCAAGTGTGCATTAATGTGAACCCAGTAATCCTTTTCAGAGACAAGATCCTTACAAGGACATAAGTGGCAACTAAATATTAGGCTCTCTGATTGATAATTACTGGTTTCAGTCACATGAAATCTATTTAAATGAATTAAATGCGCATTCCAGGTTCTAAAAGTGCAAGGGCAGTTAATATGAACACACGGAAAATGATTACTATTCCCATAATATCTATGTTTCACTCTATAATGCTTTAATACTTGGGACCTACTTGGTAAAACTGAAGGACAGGCCTTACATCTCCACATTCACAGCAAAGGTTTGTCACACTCGCAGCATCATTCACTGCAAAGGAGTCAAATAAGTTTTCATATCTAATAAGAAAATCACCAAATGTACAAGTCAGAAATGCATGACAAGCTGTCAGAAATTCCAGAATTTACTCCAGTACACCACAACCAACCAATATGACCTCAATAATAGGCATAAAGTAGAATAACATCTGACAATGTTTACAAAAATGTAAAATAAATAAGCTTTATAAAAGTAGAATTTATGGCAGCGCTGTTGTATAGGTAGCTAGTTACGGTGGGCCCTCTTTGTTTACATGCCCGACCATTTGAAGAGTCTAGGCTGTGTATTAACACCAGAGTATGGACAGGAATAAGATCTTGAGGAGATATTCACCAGAATCACTGGCTCCACCTTTAAGTGGATTTTATTTTTAAATACCATTTTTACAGAGCAAATAAAAGTGATGTTCTCACCACTCAAACTTGAGCCCACAGTGAAAGCGCTGACTCTGTGAGATGTTCACTGACTGAGTTTGATCTCTGAGTCAATCTGCAGGAAAAAGAAAAAGAAAAACACTTCTAACCGAATTTCTCTAAGCACAAACAGTGTGAACTATAGGTGAGGGGAAAATATGCTTTTAGATGGCTGATGACAATCTGAAAATGTAAATGACACCATTTGCTCTCTTCAATTTGCATTTATATAATAGATATACTCACCACAACAAAACTCTGGAGTTTTATGTTGATGGTGAGCTGCATCAAATACACACAAACTATGCATTAGTATATACAATTTATTTTCTTAGTGGGAAAACACTTCTATTCCTGTTATTTAGAGTAAAGATATCTACTCAGCAAACACAGAACTTGAGCCACAGTGGAGGAACTAAGGGTATCCTCAGTCTGAAGGCAATCTGCATCAGCCACAACATGAAAATACAAACACTTCATAATACAAAACTGTTACTCACAAAACGGCCTTCTGGACAGAACCTGCGTGGGCACACAGATATGGTGCCAAATAACAACAAACGTTATCGACGGTCACTTCTCATATATTACAGAAGTTATTTTAATAAATAAACTAAACGTTTATGTTATTTATCTAATTAATGTGCATGTTACAGCGTCTTCTGCGTTCCTTTTCTCTCCTCTGCTCCGTTTAGCGAACGACGGGGCTCTCTCTCACACACACACACACACACACACACACACACACACACACACACACACACACACACACACCGGAGCAGAGATCTACATGTTACGTCAAATAAAAGAAGAAAAAAGTCCAAAACCCAACGAGTAAATAATAAATCGAGCGACGCAAACGACAACCGTCTGAAAGCAGCAACTTTTTAAAAACACACCCAACGTGAATCTAGCACCTGTGTCGAGGATGCTAACGTTAGCTCTGCTGCTACTTAAGGCTTTCCACTACCAGTTAATGTATTTGCAGGTCAATACACTCATACACATGTCCCGGGGACCGTTAATCTCGAGCCCACCACAAAGATAAATAAGTGGATAGCCTACCATCAAGGGAGCATGTGTGTGTGCCCTCCGTAAACCTCTCACTGCCAAATGACCACAGCAAGACACTGTAATGTTACTCTTCTTTGACCTAATGCTACTTCAGGATATTTTATTAACAAATGTTAATTTAGCAGATTGTAGTCTACAAACCAACACACCCTGCCCGCGTTTCCCACCCTATTATTTTAACTGACGCCATTCAAATTTAGCTAAATTAGTAAGTTACATATTTGTGCTGTTAACACAAATCATTTAACACAAACCCATTCTGTATCGTCTCACCATAACGGACGGACGGCAAAGAAGTAAGCACAGAAATGAACCGCTCTGTTTTTTCGTAATGGCGTCAGTTTAGAAATACCAAAAGTAAAGTAGGCTACACGGTGATTCAACAACACGACAGCGAATAACCTCACAACAGTTCATTAACTTGTGTTAGCGACTCTCAAGACATTAAACTACATTTAGTTATTCATTGACCAACATTCAAATGTATTCCAGCCGTTCAAACTTAGCGAGCTGAGCAGTACATGGACGTATGAGGAGAGGCGATGACACTGCTTTCAACACGGACGAGAAGCGTGCAAAGCAGGACTGCACAAAGTATCACGATAATAAATGATGATACATGGCCAGTGCCCTTTTTTTCAGTGCAGGACGGACTTGCAGCACTTTTCTGCTCAAAAATGAGGCCTCAGTTGGAAAATGTTTGACTTCTGGAACATCCCTCACTCGTCAAAATCGACCAATCAGAATAAAGACTTCTTATATCAGCTTTGTCAACAACAATGGTGCTGGAGAAAGTAATCCGACATCCATCATCCCTCCTCAAACACCTCGAGGCGTTCTGTGACATCACTCCAATCTCCAGATGTTGGACAGCTGGAGAAGTTTCTCTGAGCGTCTCATTGGCTAATGGTGGCGTCCTCCTGTTCACTCACACAGCTCCGCACTGAAGCTCCGCCTGCTCACAGCTTCCAGTCGCATCTCTAATCATTTCAAGACGAGGGAGCAGATATCATTTCTTTCCACACACAGTCGTAAATATATGCTCAGTCGATCGTTCTGAGATGAAAAAAGAGAAAGTCTTTCTGCAGTGTGAACGTACAGTACCGCTGTATAATCAGTGTTATTCAATACATTCAGACCCCGGAGGAGGAAAGCTGGCGTCGGTCTGGACCCAGGACCAGCGTGCTAAATGAGATCCCCCTTCAGGCTAAAAGCAGGTTTCCAAACTCATAAATCCTCAGACGGGGCACCACTCCGCCACGATCACTCAACACGGATCAGTCCACACGGCCGCCGGCGGAAGAAAAGCACACGAGTAGAAAAAGTGAGTTTCTCGGTCATATGAGAAGAACTTTGTTTGTTCTTGATGAGGTTTTTAATAAACGTCGAGGATCTGTGGATCAGATCGGTCATCGGAGTGAGCGTGCCACAGCTACTGCATGTTGTTGTTTAACTCCGTCAGCCTCGGCTTACTTTTTTTAAGATTTATTTTTGGGCGTTTTGTGCCTTTAATGGAGAGATAGGACAGTGGGCGGAGTCAGAAATCAGGAGAGAGAGAGAGATTGGACAACGACATGCAGGACAGGAGCCACAGGTCAGATTCGAACTCGGGTCCTGAAGCAGAAAAGCTCAGCATGTGTTTATAAATCATCATTCTTCTCATTAGGCGTGATTGTTTTGTACAGTGCCCGAGCTCGATAAACAAATAAAACAATAAAAAATAGATACATAGTAAATAAGCACTTCAAATATTTTAAAAAATAAGAATAAGAAGAGATTTATACATCAAGGATTTAACTTAACATTCTTACTGGTTAAAATATTAAATGAAATGAAATACAGCATTTATTCAGGCTTGTCAACTGAATGTAAAAACACTTTCTGGAGGTGAGAGATGTAAGTTTGCAGTGGTAAATATGTAATAATGATATAGAGGGTTCTCCAGAGCTGTGCACATTTGTGGCTGTGAATCTTAGGAGGAGGGCTTATCGCTCCTCTTCCTCTTCCTCTTCCTCTTCCTCCCTAAGTGAATGAAGTCGAGCATCATGTCTTTAATGTATTCGTTTCTCGGCGGTCCGTGTGAAGTAATGATATGGAAATGACTTCCTGGAGTGTAGGAGGATTTGTATGTGAGTGTGGAGGAGTTATTTTAAGGTGTTTTAATTCCCCAAATGCATTTATTAAAACTCAGGCGGAAGAATATCAATTTTAAAAATGAAAAATGAAAATGATGCAGATACAAAAGGAATGTGTGTGAGGCATGATGGCGTTTCTTCTTCTCCTCTCGGGAACAAATGGAGCCAATGTCTTCAGTTTGGGGTCAAACTTTGCTGAGATTCCAAAGGTCAAAGGTCACTGTGACCTCACAAATACATTAAGAGTACAAGTCCAACTAAAACTGGACTTTTAAAATACATGAAATCATGTCTGACTGAAATCAGGTCGGACATGTAGCTGCTTCCCGACCCGCTGCGTAGCCGCGTCGAGCGGCGGCGGCGGCGGCGGCTGCTCTCCACGGTTACCAAACACCCCGACGTGCTGAGGGCCCGTTCCTCGCCGCTCGCAGCTTTAATCATTCAATGAAAAGTACGTATGTCAGGATAATGTGAATCGCTACAAACAGTCCGTGTTT
>NC_089212.1:27116629-27131629 GCF_963930695.1 Labrus bergylta | reverse complement strand
GTGCACCTGTTCATTTTCACTAAATGAGAGGAAAACAAAGAATTCCTGAGGCGGACAGTAACAGGAGCTGAATCTATTATGGTGGAGTCCCTGATGGATGCTGGATGGGGGCAGGGAGATGGCTTAATGAAGGATGCAGGCTTGTGAAGTACATTACAGCTGTTGTGTCAAAGATATAAAATGACATAAAGGGAGGAGAAGAGGGAAAGCTGATACGCTAGCCCTGCTCCTCTGGGTTATTCAGGGTATTTAATCAGTCTATTCTTGCACAGGTAAAGGTGAATATAGTCAATTAAAGCCACTTACTACACAAATAGTGATATTATTCAAAGAAACGATTCCTGAAGATACTTTAATTCCTGCATTGCCCAAACAATTTCCAAACACATGTCAAATAACCAGTAGGCATTAGCCCGCAGAACCTCAGAAACACCAACATTTGGCTGACTGCATGTTCAACGCCACCAGAAAATATCCATATCCCACATTATTTGCCCAGTCCTCAGGTTTCTTTGCATTAGGAGAACACTGTGCAAGTCCCTGTGCAACAAGGTATCTTACTTTGAGATACAAAATCATGAAGCTATTAATTGCAGCACAGTTTTCCTGCTGTGCCCTGACACTTTGCACAGGAAACGTGGGAAGTGATTGCTGCACATAGAGGTCTTTCTATGCTCACATGTCTCTTGTGCAGCCCACACAGACAGTAAAATGATGATTGCACGTGTTTCTCTCCATTAGTGATGCAGCAGTACATCATCAATGGCTTGTTTCTTTGTGGAAATACACAATAACTGTGACCCTGGCAGCTCTTATAGAAAGGCTGTGTGCTGCTTCATAAAAATCCAGCACACAATGGAGCATTTAAATGTATTTCAGTTCCACTTTCAGCTGCTCTTGTCTCTGTGATCTTTACTGAGAGTGCCAATCCAAATCAGTGGTTAACAAACATATCATTATGGCATTCCTCTTGTGCTGATTCCCTGCATGGAACAGCAGAATATATATACACTCAGGATCCAGAAAGATGAACAAACAGGCAAAAATACTTCACATCTGATAAACAAAAGATGTAAGGAATTCTGCAGTCTAAGCAATGAGCATGAACAATGAGTTAGAACTGAAACAATAGGCTTCATGACTCTTGTCATACAATGATGGCTTTGAAACATGAGCTGTAGGAAAGAAATGCAAAAGTAAGAATATCAGATGACAACTGCCAACTTCAACCAGCAGTATTCCTCATATTCTCAATGGACACAAGACGAGGAGCTGAGGATGACAGAGAACAACCTGAGCAGAAACAAGAGACCATGGTTCAATGATCCTCTGGAGAGGAGGACAAAGTACTGTGTCCTGAAAACAACCTGACATGAAGACAAAGTTAGCAAACCAAAAGGACGTGGATGGGCCTTGAATCTTGTCAGACCAAAGATCACATAGAAGCTGTTTTCACACAAATAGCATATTTTACTCCGATTTTACCCAGAATTCCTGCCACCGGGTGGGAATTTTTCTGCGAGGAGTCGAGGTGAGCTGATGTGAGAACGCAGCAGGAGATATTCAGGTAAATTCACTGCGATCGACTGGAAGAGGGTGGTGACGTTTAGATCTATGTGACTCATGCACAAACAGTGAAACTTCATCCATGTAACATCCATTTTAATGATACTGCAGATACATTAAAAAACACTGATTACATTCAAATAAAGGAACCTAACAGTATAATTATCATAAACAAGCATCTCCAGTTTCTCCCTGAAGGCTTCATTTACAGATTCTGTATCAGAGAAGTTTTCAGGTCACAGCGAAGGGCACAGATGGTTGTGAATCATAAACATGAGTTCATTAAAGATAGAAGAAGTTTCTGCTTTATACCAACATGTCAAGAAGTCAGGAGTGACTTTGTAACGTTCGTTCTGCTACAGAGAACTATTCAAGCAGATGGTGAAAACCTGAACCCAGCTGCATAAGGAAGGTTAAAAGAGGTGAAAGGTGTGAACATTGTCCACTGTAAATGCAATAATTAATGCAGATTCTTCACATCATGGCTCACGTCCAATAAAAAAACTGTGCCTATACAAAAAGAAGCAGGGAACAACTAAGTGAGGACAAAATTAAAGCTGAACCAATACTTCTGTCTACTCTTGGTTAATTTTTCCATTTTCCTCGTATTTCAGACATTTATATCAATGGTCGACTTGTACTGATGGCAAATGGAGGTTATTCTAGGGTCAGGGAAATAAATCAGAAGCTTGACTCTGGACAACTTCAGCATCACAGTTTCCATAATTCTTTGAGGGTTAGGGGTTAGGGTTAAGGTCGGGAGGGAGGGAGGGAGGGAGGGATCTGTCCACTACATTTCCCTGTTAAATAAACCAATAAATAAAAATATCACAAGCTATCCTCCTCTGAAATGAGACGGTCTAATCTAGGGATGATGTTTTCTGTTTACATCACCAGCTGGCACTTTAGTTTAGAAACCTCACCAGCTACCCAGGGACGAGCATGTGAACATCATTATTTTCATCCAATAATTTAAAGTTTCAGGGCCCCTGTCTTTTCTAACACTATAACAATGATATATAATAAAATGAGTTGAAACCATGTACTGACTGAAAAGTTTATTACTCGGCTTCATGAGAGTACGACAGCCTCCGTAACGTGACAGACATTTTGACGTGAAAACCTTCAACTCACTGGTGTGATGTGATTAGTCTTGAAGTCAGCGCTCAAGGAATGACCTGAGCAATCAGACTGCTGAGAAGGAACTACCTGTTGTTGAATCAACATTATGTCGTTGGGATTATTCACATTGGACATGAAGCACACGTCCAGAGTCTGAGGGAGACTGAAGAGGGGTTTTGTAGTGAACGTCCTTACCCTCAGAGCTCACGTTGCCATGGATACCTCAGAGATGACTGAGGCATTTGGCCACAGAAATGGAGAGGAGTACAGTCTCACAGGTTTACATTCTGTCTCTGAAGCTTTCCTACAAACAAACTCAATCCTGAAGATTTACACGGCTTCTTTCTGCACAGCCTGGTTTAAACACACAGTCTCATCTGTTACTGTTAGTCAGTTAAATAACTTTCTCTAAAGACTCTGACCAGCCAATAGGAATGGGCGGGAAACGGCGTCTCACACTATTTTTGGTATATTCATTCAAAATAAACAAGTCCCTTATAAAACGATAATAATCTAAATGTGGGGCGCGCTGGTGGTGCAATGGTTAGGGCGCGTCCCATGTGTTGAGACTCTCGTCTCGAGCGGTAGGCCCAGGATTCACTTCCACCCGTGGCCCCTTTCCACATGTCATTCCCCGCTCTCTCTCTCTCTCTGGTTTCTGACTCTATCCACTGTCCTCTCTCTCTCTCTCTGGTTTCTGACTCTATCCACTGTCCTCTCTCTCTCTCTGGTTTCTGACTCTATCCACTGTCCTCTCTCTCTCTGGTTTCAGACTCTATCCACTGTCCTCTCTCTCTCTGGTTTCTGACTCTATCCACTGTCCTCTCTCTGCATTAAAGGCCCAAAAAGCCTAAAGATAAATCTTTAAACAAAAATAATAATTAAAATGTTCACTTAGTTATCTGAAACGTTTTTTCTAACTAAGGGTCATACTACGTAACACACTCCGCTATGCACCTTTACACATTGGTTTGTGATCCACCATTAAACCAGAGAAGAAGAAGAAGAAGAAGAAAAAGGATGAAATGGAACAGTAAGTGGAGAGCGACCTGTTCACCTGTCAAAAAGATGCTTACTCCTGACCCTAAACGACGACCCTTTGGTCGGATGTGGGTTTTTTTGGTTTCTTTTTTTCATGATAATGTTTGAGCTCTTTTTGTGAACTTGTCTGAATTAAATTAAGTGAAGTAAGAAAATGTGAATTATAACTTTAATGTGGTTTTTATACAGCTTCCTCCTGAAGATGTCACTATTTTTATAAAGAAATGTATTTGTGAGGAGGGTTAGGGTTAGGGTTAGGCAGGGTTTATAAAAGGTAGGTACTCCCACTCCAATCTCCGTCGGCTACTGAATGTTATACAATTTTCACAAAATACAAAAAAAAGGATTCTTGCTGTTTCATTGGATGCAGAAAAAGCTTTTGATCGGGTGGAGTGGGAGTATCTATTTGATATCCTTAACAGGTTTGGTTTGGGTTCTAGTTTCACTACATGGGTTAAGCTCCTTTATAGATCTCCGTCTGCAAGAGTTCTGGTTCAGTGTCTGAGATGTTCCCTCTGAATAGAGGCACACGCCAGGGCTGTCCCCTTTCGCCGCTTTTATTCGCACTTGCGCTTGAGCCTCTCGCAGAGGCCATTAGAACCCACCGTTGTTTTTCTGGTGTCACATTGGGAGACACAGAATACAGGATCTCGATCTATGCTGATGATATATTGTTGTTTATTACTAATCCAGAGAGCTCCATACTGGTATTGGAATCGATTATAAGTGAATTTGGCCAAGTTTCAGGTTACAAAATTAATTATGACAAATCAGAGGCCTTGCCTCTCGGAGACTTTGGTGTCCCGGATACCCTTGTTAATTTTCCGTTCAGATGGTCAATTTCAGGCTTTACCTATCTGGGGATTAGAGTATCAGCAGACATAAAAGAATTGTATAAATTAAATTTCATTCCAACTTTGAAAGCAGTTAAAAATGACCTCAATAGATGGTTTGATCTTCCTCTGTCATGGATGGGTAGAATAAGCTTGGTTAAGATGAATGTACTTCCCAGGATATTGTACCCAATGCAAATGCTGCCACTTAAGATCAATAGAAGAGTTATTGTGGATATCGAAAGATCTCTTTCAAAGTTTATATGGCATGGCAAGAAATCTAGGCTAAAGATGAAGACCTTACAGTTGCCAGTAGACAGGGGGGGTCAAGCACTTCCTAACTTTCTATATTACAATTGGGCCTGCCACGGCAGGATAATATCACGCTGGCTAAACCATTTTTTACATCAAGGGGAGCCTCTAACAGATTCATGGTGCTGTTCCCCTCTCTCTCCTTTCAGTCTCCTCTCAACTGATGCTGGCGAACTGCCAGCAGATGTTAAAAACAACGCTGTCATGTTTAGCACACTTAGAATCTGGAGAGATATTATTAAACACATTGGCCGAAGTGGTTTCTCATCAGCATTACAACCTCTGACTCAAAATAAAGCCTTCTCTCCAGGTATAGGGAAAAGTATTTTCAATGACTGGTATTCAAAGGGTCTAAGATTTGTGGCTGATTTATTTCAAAATGGTGATTTTATGTAATTCAATCAACTCAAGACCAAATACAGAATACCAAACAGCCACTTCTTTGGTTTTCTCCAAGTTAGACACTTTGTCCAATCAGATCTCATTATCCCCACTGATCAACCATTGTTGAGCTCAATTGAAAGTTTTCTTCTCAATTTTAGTTTAAATGCTCTCAACGACAGAAAATTAATTTCACTTTTTTATGACAAATTTCATCCTATTAATTGTGATAGGGTTGAGAGAACTAGGGAATTATGGGAAAGAGACTTGGAGGTTGAACTTAGTGCAGAGGCATGGTCAGGTACCTTTGTTTCAGCTAGAAAAATCTTTACATGTAATCGACTCAAAGAGAGTCAATACAGAATATTACATAGACTTCAGCGAACACCACAATTTTTAAACAAAATGAGTCCTCAGATCTCCGCCCTCTGTGTGAAGTGTAAAAAAGAAGTAGGAACTTACTATCACTGTGTTTGGCAATGTCCCTTAATATCCAGGTATTGGAAAAATGTTGCCCAGGAGCTTGGCTTAATTTTTCACAAAACAATAAAACTAGAGCCAGCATTGTTTCTCCTGAACTCACCTACGCAACAGTTCTCTCTATCAACAGGACAGCTCGTTCTAATGGGTAAACTTCTGCTCCTAGCGAGGCGATGTATTCTGTTTCAGTGGATTCAGGAGAAGCCCCCATCAGTCATGCAGTGGTACAGAGAAATATTTAAGGTTCTTCCTATGGAACACCTCAGTGCTAAATTAAAGGGCAATAACAACCTATTTTATAATATTTGGCAACCCTTCATAGATTATCTTTCCACTGATCTGGTTGGCTTATTGCAGAAAGGGTGTCCACACTTTATCTTCAAAAATACATCATAGTCATGTTTTTTCCCTTTGACATGTAATTTAAGTAGATAAGATTGTATCTGATATGATATATGTTATTACAAACCATGTATGTTATTATTTTTATTATTTTTATTTTGAAATATATATATATATATATATATATATATATATATATATATATATATTTTTTATTCCGTAATTTGGTTACATCTGTGTTGTCTTGTTCTGTGCTTGTTATGTTATCCATAATCCATCCATCCATATTTATCATCATCCATTCATCTCACCTAAAATACATATCAAGACACCGACCTCCACATCAGTCACGTGAGTCGTTGCTTTTCCCTTTCAAACAAAATGTTTCCATATCAGACTCTTCTTTAAAGTCTCTTTATTTTCTAACCAGCTGAACTAATCAGCAGCTGTGTTAGGGTATCTTTAACATGATTCAGATCATATTAAAAAACAAGAAGACTTTAACTGCTTTTGTGTCCTGATTCTGTTTGTGTTAAAGGAGCAATATTTTTATTTTAGACAAAATAATCAATGACTGAATCAATCATTGACCAGCAGCTTACAGCAGGATCCGTAATTCATGAAGACAAACAAAATTAACTGATGATATTTTCATCAGTAAATGAATTAGTTGAAAAAACATCCTCTCATACTGTTAAATAAAAAAACATGTTTTTTATTTTAAACATTAAAAATATTTTACAAAACAAACTTCAGTTTTATTTGGACATCAGCAATAAATATGATTATAATGAAATGAATTAAAACGAATTGATCCTCCCTGAGCCTCACACACTGAACCCTCAGCTGTGATTAGCTAAAGCTCATTAACGGGTCCTCCCCTGACTGACAGCTCCCTTATCCAATAGCTGTTTGGAATTCACCGCTCCTCCAATCATAAGGCAGTGTGAGCTCATGCTGTCTGCCTGTTGGTGCAGCGCTCGGCCGCGGATGTCTCCTCTGGTGAAGGTTGCCCGTCAGTCTTTGCTGGGAGCTCGCTTCTCTCGGTCCGCTCGCTTTACGCGCAGAGAGCGCAGCAGGCGGAACGTCGACACGGAGCTTCTGTTTGTTGTCACGTCACGCAGGAATCTCTCCGCGCAGCACAGCAGCCATGGATGAGATGGAGGAAGAGTTAAAATGCCCGGTGTGCGGCTCATTTTACCGCGAGCCCATCATCCTGCCGTGCTCTCACAACATTTGCCTGGCGTGTGCTCGGAATATTCTGGTGCAGACCCCCGACACGGAATCCCCTCAGAGCAGCCGAGCCTCCGGGTCCGGAGTCTCTGACTATGACTACCTGGACCTGGATAAGATGAGTTTGTACAGTGAGGCAGACAGTGGATATGGTTCCTATGGGGGCTTCGTCAGCGCTCCTACCACCCCCTGCCAAAAGTCACCTAACGGGGTGCGTGTTTTCCCCCCGACTGTTCCCCAGCAGCCTCCCCCTCAACACCTAATACCGCAGCCCGGCTCTTTACCGCCGATCCCCCGCAACTCCTGCATTACCTGCCCGCAGTGTCACCGCAGCCTCATCCTAGACGACAGGGGGCTCCGCGGATTCCCCAAGAACAGGGTGTTGGAGGGGGTGGTTGACCGGTACCAGCAAAGCAAAGCGGCCGCTCTCAAATGTCAACTCTGTGAAAAGAGTCCAAAGGAGGCCACCGTGATGTGCGAGCAGTGCGACGTCTTCTACTGCGACCCCTGCCGCCTGCGCTGCCATCCTCCCCGCGGGCCCCTCGCCAAGCACCGCTTGGTGCCGCCCGCGCAGGGCCGGATCAGCCGCCGAACCAGTCCCCGCAAGATCTCCACATGCACGGAGCATGAGCTGGAGAACCTGAGCATGTACTGTGTGCAGTGTAAGAGTCCGGTGTGTTATCAGTGTCTGGAGGAAGGAAAACACGGAACACACGAGGTGAAGGCTTTGGGAGCGATGTGGAAACTACACAAGGTAAATTACACCGCTGTGTGTGTGTGTGTGTGTGTGTGTGTGTGTGTGTGTGTGTGTGTGTGTGTGTGTGTGTGTGTGTGTGTGTGTGTGTGCGCGCGCAGGGCCGGATCAGCCAATCTAATAACTTGTTAGATTGTAACACATGTATAACTCTTGAAATGGATATCTAGTCTAATGTTCTGACGTCATAGTTTGGATCTTCCTCTGCTGCATGGCTGCACAGGCCGGACTCATGCGTTGCTGCTAGGAAGGGGCAGGGGGGGGTCAGCTGTGGACCAGAAGAGTCTTAAGGAGCTTTGCTACCTTCTCCTCCTGTGTCTTTCTCTCCTGTTGTTTTTGACATTTCTAACTGCTCTGTCCGCTCACAGATGTGCACTGGGCTCACCTCAGATTTGGGCCGTAACTATAGCTACAACACATGACAACATATTACCCAGCAATCATCACTGCAACCATCACTGCATTTCGGATATGACGAAAATAACTAAGAAAATGGGGAAATTAACAATTTAATCTAATCGTTTTAATATATATACACTGTAGTTTCTTTCTAGTTTCTGTCAATTCAGTTTGTCATTATGTTATACATTTTGACTAACTATTTACACAACAGAAAACATTGATACAGATGGATCTGTCTCCTCAAGCATTATATAGTGAATGGCACCATGCTTTTTTTAACATGTCTTTCTCTGGACTCAAATGGATCTGTCACTATCAAAAAAGTTTCTATTGGTTGAGTTGAAGAGCATCTGAACATAGAGGGGGCAATCTGCCCTCCCCCACACCATCAGTATGCACTGGTTCCATTGTTTATATCTACAGCCCTGAGTCTGCCTTTACTGAAGGTTTGCTCTGATGCAGAGAGGATGTTTCAATGTGAAATATCGCGAGAGGAGTATTCAGTGTGCGTTATGAGGCAGAGAAGGTAAACACACAGGAGGCAGATCTGTTTAAGATTCTGTTCACTCTGCTGCTCTGATCCTATCTGTCCTCATCTTACACTCAGACTCCTTCTCTATATTATGTTTCATCTGCAGCACCACACATCATCAGCATCACTGATGACTTTCATCATGAGCCTCAGGTGTGCAGGTGTTCACTCACAGGTTACAAATGTATGATCATCATTATTAGTATTGTTGTTATTATTATTATGAAAGCAGAACGCGCTGCAGATTCTCTGCAGCAGGAACAACTAGCTCCATAAAGTGAGGGAGGACGAACAGAAACTCTAATTTCTGAGTTAGCACTTAGCAACATACTTAGCAACATTTAGCCAAGTTACAGTGGAGAGGAAAAGAAGCAGAAATCTGGCAACACCAGACTCATGACGAACAGCAATCTGCCTGAACTAAGCTCGGTTTAAAAAATTGGATACAGGGAGATAGTATGAAGAAGAAAGATAGGGACGAGGAGAGGGGAGGGGGGGCGCCCATAGCAGCAGGTTATCCCCAAAAACGATCCTAATGACCCTTCAAGACATGACAGCTCAGGGGCGAGAGAGAGAGAGAGCTCAAGGTGCCATTTCCTCCAGTAGTCTAAGCCTATAGCAGCATAGGAGCTGGTCTACACCTGCACCATGACTAACTAAGTTTTAACAAAAAGAAAAGTACAGAGTGTGTCTGTCTCCTGTACCCTATCAGGAAGATGATTCCAGAGGAGAGGAGCCTGATAACCGAAGGCTCTACCTCCTATAGTACATTTAGAGACTGTAGGTACCATGAGCAGGTAGGGCTGGGCGATATGGCTTATAATAAAATCCCCAAATGTTTTTTTAGACTACACCGATTTACGATTTTAAAAGATTTTTCCTCAAACAACCTATAAAACACAGAACAACAAATTCATTAATAGTATTTGTTTTAATTTCAACTATACTTACCAAACCTTTTTTTGTATAAAATGTGCCTCTTGTAAACAAAATGAAATATTTTATTTGATTGGCTTTCTCATTAGGCCATGTAATAATCAAACTTTAGGTTCTTGTAAATAACATCTTTCAAAGTGTTTTTACAAGTTTTTAGCAAAGAACACAATCCTGTCCACTGCCTGTGGCATGTTACAGTGCACTCACAAAGTTGCAGGATATGGGTTAGGCTAACCCGTAGGCTAACCCTACCCTGGTCCTGTGTGATCTGGACCTGTGTGATCTGGTCCTGTGTGATCTGGTCCTGTGTGATCTGGACCTGTGTGATCTGGACCTGTGTGATCTGGTCCTGTGTGATCTGGACCTGTGTGATCTGGACCTGTGTGATCTGGTCCTGTGTGATCTGGTCCTGTAGGATCTGGTCCTGTAGGATCTGGTCCTGTGTGATCTGGACCTGTAGGATCTGGACCTGTAGGATCTGGTCCTGTAGGATCTGGTCCTGTGTGACAGGAGGAGGTCGATCATGTCACTCACATTTCTTGAGGAGCTGCAGACCTTTTCTGTTTCATCTTGTTGGTTATAAAAATGACTATTTTTAGAAAGAGATCAACAGGATCCCAGATTCGGGAGCCAGTGGTCCTCCTGTCCTCGTGTTTCTGGCTCCACCTGCTGATTTGTGACCTGTTATCTGAAGCCTGCAGGACTGGAACAGATGGCTGAGAGGTTGGAGCGGGTGGATTGAGGGTGGGCTTATTTCAGAGCTTCAGGCTGTTCCTCACATAATTCAACAGTGAAAAACATGCAAGTATGTTTGATAACCTGACTGTAGATTCTCATGCATTGGTTTGACTATTACAGAAACAACCTTGCACAGTTAAAAAAACAACAATTTCCCAAAATGGCCGCTCTTGGTTCCTGTGAGATGCAAAAGGTCATTGCTGAGATCTCCTCCAATGAGGGCGTATGAACAATTTGAAGATTGAAATAACCAACTTTAAAAAGGCTGTGTGATTCGTCAACCGTCTGTTAAGACCTCACTAAAATAAATAAAAAGCAACAACCATCACACGAGAGAAACCGGGTTCGACTCGAGAACCAGACTCATGATGAACAGACAGAAACCTGGATCAGAACCAGACTCATGATGAACAGACAGAAACCTGGATCAGAACCAGACTCATGATGAACAGAAACCAGGATCAGAACCAGACTCATGATGAACAGACAGAAACCAGGATCAGAACCAGACTCATGATGAACAGACAGAAACCAGGATCAGAACCAGACTCATGATGAACAGAAACCAGGATCAGAACCAGACTCATGATGAACAGACAGAAACCAGGATCAGAACCAGACTCATGATGAACAGACAGAAACCTGGATCAGAACCAGACTCATGATGAACAGAAACCAGGATCAGAACCAGACTCATGATGAACAGACAGAAACCAGGATCAGAACCAGACTCATGATGAACAGACAGAAACCTGGATCAGAACCAGACTCATGATGAACAGAAACCAGGATCAGAACCAGACTCATGATGAACAGAAAGAAACCTGGATCAGAACCAGACTCATGATGAACAGACAGAAACCTGGATCAGAACCAGACTCATGATGAACACACAGAAACCTGGATCAGAACCAGACTCATGTAGAACACACAGAAACCTGGATCAGAACCAGACTCATGTAGAACACACAGAAACCAGGATCAGAACCAGACTCATGATGAACAGACAGAAACCTGGATCAGAACCAGACTCATGATGAACACACAGAAACCTGGATCAGAACCAGACTCATGTAGAACACACAGAAACCTGGATCAGAACCACTGTTTATATCACTCTGTACATCACTCCGGTACTCATTTATCGACACATGTAAACGAGATCAGTAAAAGTTGATCACGAGCAGAACACGCCGGCCTCCTTTAGAAACATCCAGCCCAGAATGAGTTAAATGTGCCCCATTTTCTGCTGCGCTGTCCCAGCGGTCCTTCAAATGTGGACCTGTGTGAAGAAACTGAGACAACTTTGGAATGCCCTCATTATTCTTATCATTTTCAAGACTTCTTTTTTGTGTGTGTGGATAGTTAACGACAGTCTCTGCATTATTGATGGCAGCAGATTTAAGCAATGAATAATGGATCAGCCACTTAGCATCATGTGGGATCTTGTTAAACACAGAGCAGTATCACTATCTGCCGCAATCGTAGCTCCTCCATGGTGTTGCAGGATGTAACGGCTTAATGTTTTCACAGCTGAAAGGCTCCCAAGACGCTGAATATCATGAAGTGGTCTGTTCAGGATTTCAGACTTTTCTCCGAGGGCTACCGTCGTGCCTGGAAATATCCACTAGCTTTCATGTTCCAGTGTGTGGTTACAGATGCTGTCAGCGGAAAGACACAGAAAAACCTTCGGTTTATTTAAATTTCTTCAATCAAAGGACTCCTGTTGAAGTGTGGTCCCTGACATCCCCCCTCAGTGTATGTCTGTTGACACCGATTGTCCCGGGTAGGAGGGAGGGGCTTAAGTCAGGTCATGTGATCATTTTATGGACTATTAGCAGAAGAGTCCTCAGTAAGTTCTTCTTGAACAGCATATTTCACAGAATTATCCACCGTGGCTGTAATGGTCTATCAAGATGCAAAGTCTTTGTTCTCTTTTCACTTCATCACAAAAACTGAGAAAAGTCCCCAACCAGTCCCTATCCTCTCCAGCAGAGGGGGCTAGACTTTCTGTCATGAGAGGAGTTTTAAAATATCTTATCCTTAACTTCAAAACAAACTCCTCCCAGTTTGGGCTGCTTAAGCATTTATGATATCCACAACTTTCCTCACTCATCAATTATGGAGTACGGTTAGTTAATCTGTGCGTTTTTGATTGTATAAACAACATACTTGGGTTAGGGTTAGTCAGTATTTCCATTTAAGCGCAGCAACCATTGGTTTCATCCCCTTTACATCTTTACTTAAAATGCTGCTTCTATTTATTGTCTTACGGCCTCCTAACATCTAAGTCATTTCTGATGAGTCTCTTCCCTTTATATTTTTACTTTTTTTAACTTTCACTCCTAATAACTCCTCTTCTTTTCACTATCGTCCACCATCGAATCCCAACATCCATGTTGTCTCCTGTGGACTGAAGTCTGAAACGCTGAACAAACTCACTGCCCCGTAGGTAACGAAAAGACGGATGGAAAATTAGAATCTGCACAGACTTCTTGTACAGCCAGTCGGAGCAACAAACCAAACAGAAAATCTTTTATTTTTATTTTTTTAAAGATTTATTTTTGGGCTTTTGGGCCTTTAATGGAGAGACAGGACAGTGGATAGAGTCGGAAACCAGGGAGAGAGAGTGGGGAGCAACATGAGGAGGGAGGCCACAGGCGGGATGCGAACCCGGGCTGCCCGCTTGAGACGACAGCCTCAATACATGGGGCGCGTGCCCTAACCGTTGTCCCTAGAAAATCATTTTATTTGTACATATTTTTAAAGTTAATCTTGTCACGACCCGGCTCTTAAGGCCTGACAAAATATATAGGAACGTACGGCTTTTAAACAATGTTTTAAGGTTTATTGTCCAAATGTCCAACAATAAACAACAAACAATTCAATGTGGCAATGGTGCTACACTGAGGATGGATGCCAGCCCAGTGAGGTTACCAACCCGGTCTTAAATAGTCTTAATAGTGGGAGACTGGCCACGTCTGCCCAGGAGCGGCGGAAATCCGCCCACCAGCAACCTGCAGGGACACAAGACACACAGACAGAAGGGAAACACAATAGCAGGCCCTGCTGGCGGGAGGGCCGTCACAATCTCAAGAAAGCACCAACAACACAAACCAGTCGGAGAGGTGAAGTTCAGTGACAGGTGACTTTCTCCACCTATCACTCAGAAACACCACGCTCCTAATCATGCTAAGCTTTAGGCTAAAGTTGATTAAACTGGATGAGTTATTGAAAAACCCTCTTATAGTTGTCCAGGATGAAATACGTATGTGACCACATTACTGTGTAATGAACATGTGATGTTTAAAGAACACCAGAGGAAGAACTGAACCCTGAGGCTCCAACAGAGAGCAGGGCATTTCAAAAAAGTCTCCTCAAGTTAACACAGCTTTTACCAAGTCGGTTATTGGAACTGTAAATCTCTGTTTGATGTGGAAATCATGGAGCATGTTGTTGATGTCGGATTTAATTAGCTACAGGAGGAGCTCTAGCTTTGACATTACACATACCTTCTATGTTGCTTCCCTCCTCCTACAGGGGGCTTAACCCTAAACTGGCAGTGACACCTCTCTCACATCCTCGCACTCCTGTGACAGATCGGCTGCTGAGACCAAATGAAACATGCAGAAAAGCCCTGAAGCTGCTGGTGAAGTATTCATGCCTTGCACGTGTTCCCACTCGGCTTAGTTACTAAGATGATTTATGCTTCCAAATAGCAGGAGGTCCTAAACCCCCCCACCTCCACAAATCCTCTGCAGCTGATCACAAACGTAACAGCTTCCGGTTCCCGGCACTAATGTTACATGATGTGTTGAACGATAACATGTGACCTGTAGACCGTGGTACTGCAGGTTCACTATGCAGGAAGCAGCTGCAGCACTCCAGAAATAAAACAGCCTCTTCTCTCGGGGACGCTTTGACCTGTTTCTGAGGATTGAGCTCTGCAGGCTCTCCAATAGACACTGTGGAAAAACGCCTCCAGATAATCAGATGCTCCGTCACCGCACACAGACGAGGCGAGGCAGGAGCTCTGTCAGCATCCATCACTGGATCACGGAGAAAGACAGAGGATCAGAGAGAGGAGAAAAGTGAACTGCAGTTTCAGATGCTGAGGCAGGTGTGAGTAACCTGACCCTGTAATCAAAGATCTGACGGGCGACTGTGATTGGCTGGATGATAAAACCATCACCAAGGATGCTTATTTAAGATTCAAATATATAAAGTTCAATGATGTCATGTCTCGCTGTCTAATCTCAGAGCTGTTCCTCATTTTCATTTGTAAATCAAAATTGAATGATTTCTTAATCTTTTCTCAGATGGACAAA
>NC_089212.1:27101629-27111629 GCF_963930695.1 Labrus bergylta | reverse complement strand
GGAGCCTCTTAGGCAATAGGAGAGGTCTGCCCAAGAACACATGACACAGGGACCTGGAGACATGGAAACTATGGACAACAACCTCCATCAGGGAGTGATGTAAGAAGAGGACTCTAAACCTCATCATGTTGTTTGTGTCTTAGAAAAGTAATTTCATTTCAGTTACTCTCATCCCTGATCACATGTAGCTGCACCCAGGAGACTGCTAGCTTAACATATGACGTCAACAGCATCTTTGAATGTTACCCACCCTGGTTTGTTTCCCCTCTCCATTAACTAGAACGTGGAAACAAACAGTTGTTTCTTCTTGTTTGGTTTAAGCTGGTCTCAATGTGAAGCACCAACATGCTGCCTGTAACGTAGTAAAATGAATAAGTGATGATCCAACAGAGGCCCTCTATCTCAGTCCCTCGTGCTGTATTTAATGTGATGTGAGCTGAAACGTATTCTTCTGAACATCACAGAAGCACAAAGTCAAACACAGTCTGGATCTTCTTCCACTCAGCAGACGTTTGGTAGTCAGTCCACCCAGCCGGCTGCACTGGGGTCGTCAGTGAGACAGACAGGTGAGGAGACTGCTTCAATGACCAAATAACTCCAACTGAAAGGAATTCATGTTTTTATTGGAAAGCTGGTCCTGTAGACTTTATCGATCCTCTTGTCACCTGTCTGCAGCAGCAGTGTTTCCTTAACCGTCTGACCGAAATCAGCAGCGAGTTCTGTGGACTCGATGGGGCAGCGGGTCCTGTGGACTTGATGGGGCTGCTTGACCTCAATCTGTTGCAGTCTGACCTCGGTCTGCTTTCCCTTCAGCTTGATATAAACTCAGTTTGTATTTCTCATTACAGATTTCAGGAAAGGTGGCTGGAATTCTGAGAGAAAAGAGAATTAGCGTGTGTGCCAAGCACGGGGCTGGGGGGCGCTATAGCCCCATCATAAATCTGTCTAGCCACAGTCAAGCCCCCCCCCATTTTTTGGTAGTTTTCTTTTCTTTTTAAATAAACTGTAAAAATAGTTTCCCACACATAGACGATACTTGGGCGAGAGAGTGAGAGCAGGGGAGAGAGAGCGCGAGAAAGTGCAGGCGCGCATGTTGGCGTGTGCTAAAACATGCAACCATCTTCATCTAATGAAACATTGATGTTCAAGTTAAAGAAAATCGATCTTAACTTAATAAAAATATGGGAAAGGACAAGATGTGAGAGAGAGAGAGAGAGGAGCTCAAGGTGCCCCGGTAGTCTAAGCCTATAACAGCATAACTAGGAGCTGGTCTACACCTGTACCAGCCCTGACTATAAGATTTATCAAAAAGGAAAGTCAAGTCTATTCTTAGGCAGTGTGTCTGCCTCCCGGACACCGGGTGGAAGATGATTCCAGAGGAGAGGAGCCTGATAACTGAAGGCTCTACCTCCCATAGTACATTTAGAGACTGTAGGTACCACGAGCAGGCCTGATAACTGAAGGCTCTACCTCCCGTAGTACATTTAGAGACTGTAGGTACCACGAGAAGGCCTGATAACTGAAGGCTCTACCTCCCGTAGTACATTTAGAGACCGTACCACGAGTAGGCCTGATAACTGAAGGCTCTACCTCCCATAGTACATTTAGAGACTGTACCACGAGTAGGCCTGATAACTGAAGGCTCTACCTCCCATAGTACATTTAGAGACCGTACCACGAGCAGGCCTGATAACTGAAGGCTCTACCTCCCATAGTACATTTAGAGACCGTACCACGAGCAGGCCTGATAACTGAAGGCTCTACCTCCCATAGTACATTTAGAGACCGTACCACGAGCAGGCCTGATAACTGAAGGCTCTACCTCCCATAGTACATTTAGAGACTGTAGGTACCACGAGTAGGCCTGATAACTGAAGGCTCTACCTCCCATAGTACATTTAGAGACCGTACCACGAGTAGGCCTGATAACTGAAGGCTCTACCTCCCATAGTACATTTAGAGACTGTAGGTACCACGAGTAGGCCTGATGACTGAAGGCTCTACCTCCCATAGTACATTTAGAGACCGTACCACGAGCAGGTCTGATAACTGAAGGCTCTACCTCCCATAGTACATTTAGAGACCGTACCACGAGTAGGCTTGATAACTGAAGGCTCTACCTCCCATAGTACATTTAGAGACCGTACCACGAGTAGGCCTGATAACTGAAGGCTCTACCTCCCATAGTACATTTAGAGACCGTACCACGAGTAGGCTTGATAACTGAAGGCTCTACCTCCCATAGTACATTTAGAGTATGAAGGGTCTTTTGCATTCGCTTTATGTTTTCACACCGGAGGTTGCTGCTTGGTGGAGAAGTGTTGTCTGTCTTTGATGGTTTTAACCCTTTGCTGAGGATGATGTTCTGGTCCTTTTTAAACTTTTGTCTTTAATTTTTTAATGTGAATTGAGATTTAATTTGAAGTCTGGATTTTGGTTAGCGTTTATTGTTTATATGGCAGTATTATAATACAACACACACTGATGTTCTTTGACTGCAGTCGTCTGTGAATCATCTTCCTATATTTACTGAGGGCCTTGGAGTGGCTGCAGAGAAGATTTTCCTTTAATTTCAGCCCCTCACATAGCAGCAGTGAAGTTTCTGTTACCTAGCAACCAACGGTCCAGCACCTCCATTTGTTTCTCAGTGTAAGGAGGAGGCTGTGTGGACATGAGAGGAGGGAGGGAATCTCCCCCATCCAATCAGTCAAATGATCTCTGAATTCAGTTTCTTTATTATCCAGATTAAACTGCTGTTTCCTGTCCAGGTGGTCCGGGATCAGATCTCTCACTGTACGGTGAAGCTGCGTCAGACCACGGGGCTGATGGAGTATTGTCTGGAGGTCATCAAGGAGAACGACCCCAGTGGATTCCTGCAGGTTCAGTAAAATCCTTCTTGTCCTGAAAAACCAAAAACTAAAGACTGTCTCCATCTTTTGAAGTTTAGGATCCATTCATCTGAAGGGTTAGGGTTAGTACATTTATGATCACTTTAATATATTTATGATCACTTTAATGGGGGGTTAGAGGTTAGAGTTAATTGATGGTGGCGTGATGGTTGCCGCAGTCTGATCCAGTTTATTGAAACTTAACGTAGCTGAGGTTTTTCATGAAGTGACTCTGATAAATGAAATGTTTGCTGAAATACAGTTTTTATATATGTGATGTGTATTTACAGGTGAATAAAGCTCGGAAAAGGGATCCACCTTCTCGATAGAAGGATTTAGTATTTAATACAGACTGGGGTGTAAGGTATCTGAGTTCTCCTAATGCCTTCCTTTGTCCCACGTTGACCACAGATCTCCGACGCTCTGATCCGGAGGGTCCACATGACAGAGGGTCAGTGGGGGATGGGAACCCTGACCCCGAGGATGACGAGCGACTTTGACCTCACCCTGGACAGCGGACCCCTCCTGCAGACCATCCACCAGCTCGACTTTGTGCAGATGAAAGGTAAGAGAGCCTCAGAGCTGACTTCTCTGTTCTACAAACAGAACTCTCTGCAGAACTGGATTCATGGTTTATGGGGGGTTCGGACTCTCATTTTGACACTTCGATCATTTCCAACACAACGTGGACAAATGGACGAACAACAACACCGCATGTGACGAGTTGCTTTAGTTTTTTATGTCTTCTGAATGTGTGTTTGTGTGTGTGTTGGTCTCTCTCTTTCTCAGTCCCGGCTGCGCCGATGCTCCAGCTAGAGGAATGCTGCACTCAGAACAACAGCGCCACGTTGTCATGGAAACAGCCACCGCTCTCAACCATCGCCGTAGAGGGATACATCCTGGAGCTCGACGATGGAAACGGGGGGCCATTCAGGGTACGTTTCTCTGAGCGGGTATTCAGTTTGCATCTGCTTAATGAGACAGATTCACTTGTTCACCGTCAGAATAAAAGTCTCTGTGTGAGGTGAGGGTCATGTGATATACTGTACCCGTCAGAATAAAAGTCTCTGTGTGTATGGATGTGGTACATTAAGTCATCTTCTTTAATCCCAAACTTTTTGAATCTTTGAGTCATTCCGATGCTCAAAACCTAAGTCACGCTTTAAGTTGTAGAATATGAGCTACACTTTCATGGAGACTCGCCGCTTCATGCCGAGCTTGGCGGGTTGTGTACCCATGTCTATTAATATGTTGGTGTAGGCGGCCCGCCCATGCTCTGTTTTACAAACTCACACTCAGCATTGTGTCTGAAAGGCACTCTCCTCCACGAGCAGGGCTGGCCGGTTCTGTGTGTGTGCCATAAACACATCGCCTGACAGGAAGCACTGTGTGTCTCTACAGGAAGTGTACGTGGGGTCGGAGACCATCTGCACAGTGGATGGGCTTCACTTCAACAGCACGTATAAGTCCAGAGTGAAGGCCTTTAACGCCAGCGGGGTGGGTCAGTACAGCAAGACCCTGATCATGCAGACGTCAGAGAGTAAGAATCCTCTCCTCCTTCCCCTTTTATCATTATCATTTTTATTATTATTATATGCCTGACTATCTTTAAGGATAAATAAACTCTAAAAACAGAATTCATTCATGATGATCCAGATGTCGTTTAAATCTAAGATAAGATCACAAAAAGTGACAAGACTGAAAACTTTTCAAGTTTCGACCAAACAGAAGTCAAACTAAAGAGGAGGAGTCAAATATGAAACCAGGAGTCAAATATAAAACCAGGAGTCAAACTAAAGAGGAGGAGTCAAATATAAAACCAGGAGTCAAATATAAAACCAGGAGTCAAACTAAAGAGGAGGAGTCAAATATAAAACCAGGAGTCAAATATAAAACCAGGAGTCAAACTAAAGAGGAGGAGTCAAATATAAAACCAGGAGTCAAATATAAAACCAGGAGTCAAATATAAAACCAGGAGTCAAATATGAAACCAGGAGTCAAATATTAAACCAGGAGTCAAACTAAAGAGGAGGAGTCAAATATAAAACCAGGAGTCAAATATAAAACCAGGAGTCAAATATAAAACCAGGAGTCAAACTAAAGAGGAGGAGTCAAATATAAAACCAGGAGTCAAATATTAAACCAGGAGTCAAACTAAAGAGGAGGAGTCAAATATAAAACCAGGAGTCAAATATAAAACCAGGAGTCAAACTAAAGAGGAGGAGTCAAATATAAAACCAGGAGTCAAATATAAAACCAGGAGTCAAACTAAAGAGGAGGAGTCAAATGTTGGGCCTCAGCCATGTGCATGGGACAAGAGACTCAGGCCTGTATCACAGTTCTCAAGCCTGACTAGAGTATTTTGGAGGGAACTGAACAAAGCACAGCAACCCCCCAACAGAAACCAACGAATAGGTGTGAAAAGTGGGGGGGGTGTCTGAATTCTCTATCCTCATTGGAGGAGGCCTGAGGTAAACCCACAGGCAGCTCCAGTCTTTAAAAGCAATCACCAGGCATTGCTTCCTTCTCTTCAAGTGTGGTCTGCTGACACCAGAGGATTCCTTCTCCATATGATGGACTCCAGCATTCGAGACGAAGCCTTTCCTGTTCTTCAAGTGTGGTCTGCTGACACCAGAGGATACCCTCTCCATATGATGGACTCCAGCATTCGAGACAAACCCTTTCCTGTTCTTCAAGTGTGGTCTGCCGACACCAGAGGATTCCCTCTCCATATGATGGACTCCAGCATTCGAGACAAAGCCTTTCCTCCTCTTGACTTACATAGGTTAAACTCCAGAGCTGAGGTTGCTCAGTATAGGTAGCTCTTCACATGCTGAATTCAAGCATCAGAGCATTCAGCTGACTACTTCCACGGCATATTTTTAGGAGTTTTGGGCGCAATCAGATGCTATCAGGTTCGAGCAAAAAGAAGAGTTTCTTTCCTTTGATTTTTCGTAAGACGTCATTGAACGCAACTGGACAGGAGCGCTGAAGGAAGCCCACTGATCCCTGAATCCACAAGGACACATAAAGAACTCGGCTCATGCAACCAGAAGACCCTATAGAGCAGCGCTCTGGTCGAAGATCTGAATCCCGCTACCCTCCTCCAACATCTGCCACGAAGGAAACCTGCCTGAATCTGTTGATTTAACATTCAACAGAGTGACGATCTAACCAACTTTGCAACGATCACCAGGAGTTACCCCAAGTAAGAGCTTTGGTCTGGGCAGAAATAGTTTCAGAAATAGTTATGTTTCTTTTATAACCACTGATAATTATGCATCATTGTTGACGTCACATTCTGTTTAGTATCTGTTGTAAGCTGCTGCATTTGTTTTATTGTAATGAACTGCTGTGTTCGTCTATGTGTTTAATGCTATGCTAGTTTACCTTCAGTCAACAGCTTTCACAATCAGAAAGACCAGTGTACCCGCCGTTGAATCAAAGTCCGGCCACTGGCTTTCTGGTGTTTAAGTAACAGTTACTGAACTCAGCTCAGAGTGCTCAAACTATTTCAAAAGGTAGCATTTTTGTCACCATGTGACGAAGCCACATGGTGCATTGTCTCTCTCCACCATCTTGTTCTCTCTCTCTCTCTCTCTCTCTCTCTCACTCTCTCTCTCTCACTCTCTCTCTCTCTCTCTCTCTCTCTCTCTCTCTCTCTCTCTCTCTCTCTCTCTCTCACACACATCTACATACACACTCATCTGCACACACACACATTTACACCTCATCCACAAGCCTTTGATTGATAATGTTTGTTGCTTAGATTAGTTTATAATAGTTATTTGTTTAATTAAGTTTATTGATTTTGGATTGATGTTGCTTTGTTTAAATAAATTCTGTTATAATTTAAGAGAGCAGTTGTTTGTGGTTACTGGTGTATTTACATTGTGATATAAGCGGGGTGCGAAGGCTTTGTGTACGGATTTCACGCCTTCAATTTATTAAATATAGTTATTCATTATTAATAATATTAGTAATTAAATAACTAATTTGAGACTGATTTGAGTGATATTTTGGTTATATTTACCTGATTACAGGTTGGTGCCCCAAAACGAGATTAAACATAGTTTAATGATATTTTATTTATATTATTAATAATTAAGTATAATTATTAAAGAATATAACCAAAGTTGACTAGATACAACCCCAACACAAATATAAAACCAGGAGTCAAATATAAAACCGGGAGTCAAACTAAAGAGGAGGAGTCAAACTAAAGAGGAGGAGTCAAATATAAAACCAGGAGTCAAACTAAAGAGGAGGAGTCAAACTAAAGAGGAGGAGTCAAATATAAAACCAGGAGTCAAGTATATATAATAAAATAAAGCTCCTATAACTTGACACAAACTGAGATGAATTCAAACCTGTGGATCGGTGGACAAACGTTGGATAAATGTTGGATCTTGAGTGACAAAATATTGAAACGCTTTCGGCTTAGTGATGATGAAACTCGTCTGTGATTGGTCGGCCTCAGTTTTTCCTTTCACTTGTAAAGGCTTGAAAGCAGCTGCGGACTGTCATTGTATCCTAACCTGTGTTCGAGAAACATTTATCTAACGATGTCCCAATTGATAATAAAAACTTAACTTAAAACAGTAGTGAATGTTTGAATCAAACGTTTTATTACTGAGATCTTGAGTCTCGTCCCAGCTGATAACAGGTGAGACACAGACGCATAGTATAATTGGCTGTGAGCTCTAATCAACAGGTATTGATGATTCCTTAGTGAGCTCTGCCGTCTCTCCTTCATCAAAGGGACATAAAGCTTTATCAGGAAGGGAATTCTGTTTGAAGGGTTTGTTTGTGCTGTTATTAAACCAGCCGGTTTGTCTTTAATCCTCTTAAGTGCTCGCTATCCCTTTACTTAAAGGTGCTCTGAATTAACAGGAAGCTAGCCTCTGATTGGCCGTCCTTCACTATGACCTGACTTCAGGGAAAGAACAGTCTCTCTGTTTTTTGTGATTATTCTTTGCAGCCCTGATAGTTTTTTTTTCCAGCCTCCTTGTTGAACCTGCTTCTTCTTCCCCACTCCGCCCCCCCCCCCCCCCCCCCCCCCCTACACTGTCTACTTCACTGCTTCGCCTCGCTGTCTTCCCCCCTTTTTTCCTTTCTTCCCTGTTTCTTTCTGCCCCTCCTCCCCCTTCGTTTTACATTTCAGCTGGACTCCCTCCATGCGATATTCAGTCTATAGGCACAGGTATGGACAGCTTTCACTGCTGAGTGTTTCCTCTCCTCTCTCATCTGTGCAGTGTTCACTGTCAACCAGCAGGGGGCAGTTTGCTGCTCTGTGGGCTCACTTCAGGGTTAGCCCACAGAGCATGAACATGAAGCACACACACATCTGTCTGTGAAACATTTCTCCGTTTACAGAGCCCCTGCTTCTCTCTCATCAAACCTGAGTCAAACTAATTGTTCACAGTTAGATTTTTCTTGGAATGACGAGCTGCCTTAAAGGGTCACCTCATCCAAAACAAAGTAAGGTATCAATCCATGCAGATGTTAACAGCTGTTTCTGACAAACCAACAAACAAGAGCTCTGCCACTTTAATCTGAAAAAACAAAGTTTGGTATCAATCCATGCAGATGCTAACAGCTGTTTCTGCTGAGGTTTCAAGTCAACAACACGAACAAAGTAAAGTCAAACACAACATAAACGTCTTTCTACAAAGTTATCTTGTGTGAAAAATCAGTTTGTGAGCATCCCTCTGGTGTGTGCGTCCCTCAAGTGTGAGTGCCCCTCAGGCATGAGTGTCCCTCAAGTGTGAGTGCCCCTCAGGCGTGAGTGTCCCTCAAGTGTGAGTGTCCCTCAGGCGTGAGTGTCCCTCAAGTGTGAGTGCCCCTCAGGCGTGAGTGTCCTCAAGTGTGAGTGTCCCTCAGGCGTGAGTGTCCCTCAAGTGTGAGTGCCCCTCAGGCGTGAGTGTCCTCAAGTGTGAGTGTCCCTCAGGCGTGAGTGTCCTCAAGTGTGAGTGTCCCTCAGGCGTGAGTGTCCCTCAGGCGTGAGTGTCCTCAAGTGTGAGTGTCCCTCAGGCGTGAGTGTCCCTCAAGTGTGAGTGTCCCTCAGGCGTGAGTGTCCCTCAGGCGTGAGTGTCCCTCAGGCGTGAGTGTCCCTCAGGTGTGAGTGTCCCTCAAGTGTGAGTGCCCCTCAGGCGTGAGTGTCCCTCAGGCGTGAGTGTCCCTCAAGTGTGAGTGTCCCTCAGGCGTGAGTGTCCCTCAGGCGTGAGTGTCCCTCAGGCGTGAGTGTCCTCAAGCGTGAGTGTTCCTCAGGCGTGAGTGTCCTCAAGTGTGAGTGTCCCTCAGGCGTGAGTGTCCCTCAAGCGTGAGTGTCCCTCAAGTGTGAGTGTCCCGCAGGCGTGACTGCCCCTCAGGCGTGAGTGTCCCTCAGGCGTGAGTGTCCCTCAGGCGTGAGTGTCCCTCAGGCGTGAGTGTCCCTCAAGTGTGAGTGTCCCTCAGGCGTGAGTGTCCCTCAAGTGTGAGTGTCCCTCAGGCGTGAGTGTCCCTCAGGCGTGAGTGTCCCTCAAGTGTGAGTGTCTTTAAGGTAAAGGTAAATGTTCAGGTCTCATTTCCACAACATGAACTGCTGTTGGATTCTTTAAGTGACCTTTTTTTTAACCCTTATAAAAGATCTCAGATATCTTTCATGCGTCTGTTTTGATGCAGAGATGAAGCAAAATTGAATTGGATGAAGGTCATCAGATTAACCTGCCGACTGTTTGATGCAGCTCTGATATTATTATTATTATTATTATTATTATTATTGATAATATTGTTGTTATGTATGAAAGTTACAGATCTTGGCTCCTCTTTCCAAAAACAGCTCTTACTTTGAAATTACAGCACATTCAGTCGAACCCTCACCTGACGATGAATTCATGTTTTTCACAGTTGGGCGGAAGTGAAATCATAATAATAAAATAAAAATAAACTAAACTAAGACTAAAATTCCTCTGAGTGATAAAATATTTAAAACTCATCAAATCAAATGTATTTATGGATCAAATTTAATAAAACGATGCAGACTTCGACTGTTGTTGGAGAAAGAAGCCAAAGAACTGAGCTCATAGAAGTTAAGGTCTTACAGCGTGAAGCGAAGAACTAAGCCGTGTGGT
>NC_089212.1:26976629-27099129 GCF_963930695.1 Labrus bergylta | reverse complement strand
CAGCAGGGCCCCGTGGCGTTTGAAAGCCTGGAGGGCGCCTATTACCCGGCCATCAGCATCAACAGAAATGTCCAGGTACACAAAGATACTGTGTTAATGTTAACACACCTGTAGAACCTGACGGGTTAGAGTCAATAAACTGGTTTTTAGTACAGAAAGGACCAGGATGTGGTACTAGGCTGAACACATTAAACCCTAACCCCATCACCCAGTTTACACTTAGCTGTAGGTGGTACAGGTATTCAACAGGTAACAAAAGTGTAGTTGTTGTGTTCATTTTGTTTATTTGTTGTTGTAGTTGTTGTTGTTGTGTGTTGTTGAATAAACAAACAGAAACAGCTCTCACATCATGAAAACACATTAAACACCATTAAAAGGACTTTTAGTGTCCCAGTTTATTTGAGAAGCATTCAAAGATGTAGGCCTTTAAAGCAGCTCTAGGGGGTGCTGTCTGCATGTGTGTGAGCAGTGTGTCAATGCTCTTTGTCTGTGGGTAAAGAAAGCAAACTGAGGAAAAAGTTCAACAGCACCCCCTGCAGGGAAGAATACAGAGCACATGTCCTCCCCTGATTTATTAACATGTACTGTATTTGAATGTGTTTCTGCTCAGGTCACACTGCACACTGGACTTCCCATTCCGGATTTCTACACCCCCGGGGAGGCTGATCCCACCGGCTCTGTGTGCTAAACACTCCAGATCTCACAGTCATTTTGTGGAAACCTCTGCAGGATTCATCCAGCCAATCAGTGATGTAGATCCCATCCTCACCCTGCCCCCCTCTCCTCCTCCTGACCCCTGTACTGTAACTCTCTGCCAGGGGCCCTTCCAGCGCTGAGCCATGCCTTTATCATGCCTAAACCTTGAACACACAGAGAGCGTCTGCAGGTCAGAGCATAGGGTGCTTGACAAGCTGTTCCACCTCTTCTGACGTGACGGACAACGTTTTAGAAATCCTGCAGAAACCTGAAAATGACTTCAAGCTGATGGATTCGGACTAATGTGCAACGATCATCGGGTGAACTCATGGAATACAGCTTTTTCTCTTTTGCTTTATGTTATATGAGGATATTGATACCACCTTTATACCTCTTTGCTGAACATGAAGCCAACCTTGGGCTATCTTAGCATAATGAATAAAATAAGAGAGGATAGTGATCCTCCAGCCCGGCTTTGTCCAAAGTTTAAAACGTGTCTCCCAGCACATCCAAAACCCATCATGCTTTATTCTGTACAGAACCTGAATGTAATGTGGAGGTTTTAGAAGCACACGGATTATTCAAACTCAGAAATATGTAAATAAGGAACTCTGGAGGGCGGAGTGTGTTCACACATATTTAGCATAGTGCTAATAATAATAATGAAATATTGAGCTACATCTTTAAGAAGGGATGTTTTTAAACAAGTAGAAAAAGTCTTCTTCTTCTTTCTGACTGAGTCTGTTCCTGCCGACAACCTGAAACATTTCAAACCTGCGAGAGGTCGGACGGTTAAAACTCATGACCTCTGACCTCTCAGCTGAAGTCTCATCGTCCGTGTTCACAAGACGCTTTTTTTCGTGGCTTTGCTCCTGTGAATAAAGCGCTAAAGTAATAATCTGTGCAGAATTCATCTGCACTGCAGCTCTCAAAGATCCCTTAACCCCAATACATAGAAGAAGACGGCAAACTGTGAGTGCTGGAAATGCTGGGAAGTGTGATCATGTTGAGGGTGATGCTCGTTGCTTCTTCTGTATTTTTGTAGTCGAATCTTCGGTGGTTTTGTAAGATATAAAATATACGACTTGATAATTTTAGAGACGTGTGAAGAAAAATAAGTTATTGATGTTTTCCAACAAGAGTTAAATGTTGTAAAGTTTTAACAGAAAGTTTGATCTTTAACTGAAGAGGCTTTTTAAAATATTGTCTTCAATGTCGACTAACAGGAAAGGAAGACGGTGCGTTGGGAACTTTATCTGGCAACAGATTTGGGCAACAGCAACTTCTACAAATTCAGCAATTTCAAGAGCAAAACAACTTCAGATAAAACAGTTTAGCTTCTGAAGTACTTTGAATGCTTACATGTTAAGTCAGTCTTAGTAATGGTCTAATGTGCATAGTGTTAGCATGCTAACATGCTAAAACAGCCAGCACTAGCATGCTAACATTAAACACGTACAGATGATGGGAGGATCGTTAGTCTGACGATGATCTTTGATTATGAAAACATTTCTTGTTTCAGTTTTAATGACAGAGTTAAAGAATGAAATTATTTAGACTGAACTCAACACCATTCATCCTCTGGTCACTTTCGTGACTCATCGTGAAATTATCTCCAGAGTCTGAAAACCCATCTTGTGGGGAAGATGAATGTCAGAGAAACTATATTTTTAGTATATTTGTAGAGTCAATGAAAACTTTAACCTGCTGGTGGCGCTAGAGGAAAGTCCAGGATCGAGAAAGTTCACGGAGTTCATCTTCTGGGGGCCATGGGCGTCAGTACTAAAGTTTATGGAAGCTTATTCTTCCACTTTAAATACATCTCGACCTCTTGGTGCGTCAGAGGGTATATCCTCTGCAGACCCTGAACAAGATTAAAGATGCTGCTCTAACTCGGAAATATTTCATGGAATAAATCAAAAGTTACTTCTGCTGCTTGAGAGACCATAATGTGATGGATCATCCTGTAAGGACCATAATGTGATGGATCATCCTGTAAGGACCATAATGTGATGGATCATCCTGTAGGGGACCATAATGTGATGGATCATCCTGTGGGGACCATAATGTGATGGATCATCCTGTAAGGACCATAATGTGATGGATCATCCTGTAAGGACCATAATGTGATGGATCATCCTGTAAGGACCATAATGTGATGGATCATCCTGTGGGGGACCATAATGTGATGGATCATCCTGTGGGGGACCATAATGTGATGGATCATCCTGTGGGGGACCATAATGTGATGGATCATCCTGTAGGGGACCATAATGTGATGGATCATCCTGTAAGGACCATAATGTGATGGATCATCCTGTAGGGGACCATAATGTGATGGATCATCCTGTAAGGACCATAATGTGATGGATCATCCTGTGGGGACCATAATGTGATGGATCATCCTGTAGGGGACCATAATGTGATGGATCATCCTGTAGGGGACCATAATGTGATGGATCATCCTGTAAGGACCATAATGTGATGGATCATCCTGTAGGGGACCATAATGTGATGGATCATCCTGTAAGGACCATAATGTGATGGATCATCCTGTAAGGACCATAATGTGATGGATCATCCTGTAAGGACCATAATGTGATGGATCATCCTGTAAGGACCATAATGTGATGGATCATCCTGTAAGGACCATAATGTGATGGATCATCCTGTGGGGACCATAATGTGATGGATCATCCTGTGGGGACCATAATGTGATGGATCATCCTGTGGGGACCATAATGTGATGGATCATCCTGTGGGGACAGATGTATGAGTAGTAGTAAGAAAATGAAATCTGACAATTCTTCCATGCTCGTATGAACATTGTGGTGACACTCAAGGAGAATTAATCAACCATTGAGATGTATTCTCTGGACCATGAATGTCAGTATGAAATATCATGGCACGTTGCTTAAGGACACAAATACCAGCAATATGTTGCCGCTGTGGATCGAGTAATTTCAGTCTGCTGCTGGCCAGGATAACCCTCACCCTGGTCCATTTGGGGGAACTGTTGCCTCTCTGCGTTGCCCTAAAACCGTTGCCTGGCTTTGTACTCCATACATGTGGAGCGTTCAAATCAGGTGATGTTCTATGTTAGAGCGTCATAGCGTGCCTTTTCCCCTCTTAAAGAAGCATCGTCTGTAAAATGTGCTCTCCATACATTTACTAAAACTGACTCTTATGGCTCTCCAGACTTTCACTAAAACTGACTCTTATGGCTCTCCAGACTTTCACTAAAACTGACTCTTATGGCTCTCCAAACATTTACTAAAACTGACTCTTATGGCTCTCCAAACATTTACTAAAACTGACTCTTATGGCTCTCCAAACATTTACTAAAACTGACTCTTATGGCTCTCCATACATTTACTAAAACTGACTCTTATGGCTCTCCAAACATTTACTAAAACTGACTCTTCAGAGCGAATAAGAAGTATGGTAGTTTGTCCAATCAGGGCTCCCATATAGAAAGTTAAGCTGGTTGTTTAATTGGCGTTTGTTTATCGTTCGTCAAGTGTTAATTATAAAAGGGTAGGGGTATAAGAGAGTCACCCCCCCACCCCCCAATCAGCTCAGGCTGCAACACAGGCGTCCAACCAGAGGACTGCTCTGCACGCCTCAAACATCTGATCATGAATAATTATCTCCTCCTGAAAGAGTGTGTGTGTGTGTGTGTAGAAATTAAACTATAAACATTAATAGTATAATTTAATGATTTAATTATTAAATGTCTGATTCCTGAAGTCTTGATGATCAAAGTGTAATTATTCTGTTTTTTTTCTTTGTGTCAGTATTCAATAAAAAATAGACGTAAACAACGTCTGCACGTTCTATCTTTCATATATCTATAAACCATATCTCTATAGACCGTATAAATATATACAGTATATATAATCATGACTACATTGAACCAGCAGCTCTTCCTCTCTGGTCTCTGTTCACTCTGAGCAGCTGAGCAGGAAACACCCTCCCCCTTCACCAACCAATCAGAAGCAGCAGAAGGAGGAGACCTGTGCATGAAAAAGAGACACCACCTCACCTTTCCACCTCACTCCCAGTCAGGACACCATCGGTTTACCCGTTACAGGAGACAAGACAGGGTCAGTTAACCCGGGACAGGAGACAAGACAGGGTCAGTTAACCCGGGACAGGAGTCAGGACAGGGTCAGTTAACCCGGGACAGGAGTCAGGACAGGGTCTGTTAACCCGGGACAGGAGTCAGGCAGCATGGCGACCCCTCTGAGTGACCAGGAGAAACGGAGGCAGATCAGCATCAGGGGGATCGTAGGGGTGGAGAACGTGGCGGAGCTGAAGAAAGGCTTCAACCGTCACCTGCACTTCACGCTGGTCAAAGACAGGAACATCGCCACGCCCCGAGATTATTACTTCGCTCTGGCTCACACTGTGAGGGATCACCTGGTGGGCAGGTGGATCCGAACCCAGCAGTTTTACTACGAAGCTGACCCAAAGGTAAACTGTGTCCCACTGTAAGCTGCAGAGTGTTTACATCATGAGACCGTGAAGGAAGTGGACTCAGAAATACATTTCATGAGCACCTGAATCATTTCAATGACAGTAAACGTTTGTTTTGATACTCTTCTTGAAACGATCCGCAGTATTTCTACTTCTTTGCATCATGTTCACTCTCATTCATTTCCTGCAGCTTCAAGCCAAGTTCACCACAAACATGTTTTTCAAAGATTATAACCAAGAAGAGTGCAAACAAAGCAGACGCCTCATGTTTGTTTTCTTCACCCCTGCAGAGGGTTTATTATCTGTCTCTGGAGTTTTACATGGGCAGGACGCTCCAGAACACCATGATCAACCTGGGGCTGCAGAACGCCTGCGATGAGGCCATCTACCAGGTCAGACTCGAGAACTAATTGACCCTAACCTTACCATGTGACGCTTCTGTGATGATGTCCTGTTCTGCTAAAAGTCAACATACAGCTCTTTATTCCTCCTGCTGCAGCTGGGCCTGGACATGGAGGAGCTGGAGGAGATGGAGGAGGATGCAGGTCTTGGGAATGGAGGTCTGGGCAGACTGGCAGGTAAGAGGTTGTAGGTGTTTGCAATGAGTGGGGGGACCTTTTTAAAAAGTGTCTAATTATGTGAGGAAAACAGCACTGAGCCCTGATGTTACAAATTGTGGTGTTATAGTTTTATGTTTGATGCTCTTGGTGGAACACAGATTCCCCTTTAATGTAAATCTCTTTAAGCTGCACATCTTAAACCGAGATAAAAAATGTCCAAGGTTTGAATAAAATCCTCCAAATATACTAAACGTCAGCCAAACACATCATCTCTGCCACAACAATCCTCCATCATAGTTTCAGGGCTGTCCACCTAATTCCTCTGTGTCCGTTGAACTGTTAAAGCAACTTGCAGACTCAGAAAGCAGCAACAGAAAATATCCCTGCACCTCCCCTACCAGCAGCTTCATGAGCAGCCCTCTGTGCGTCTGTTATGACCCTTTTCTCTCCACACAGCTTGTTTCTTGGACTCCATGGCCACCCTGGGCCTTGCAGCATATGGTTACGGCATTCGATATGAATATGGAATCTTTAACCAGAAGATAAGAGATGGCTGGCAGGTAGATCAAAACATCTTTTTTACTCAGATCAGTTTAACAAAAACACAATCACCTGCTAATCTTCTGACTCCCCTTTAAATGCAGTCCTATAACCCTGACCCTCCCCTAAGTTCAGGACTCTTTGTCCGTGCATATTTATGCCATAAGGACTGGTGGAGCAGGTCACAGTAGAAATGAATGAGGTCAGAATACATCATGGTTAATCATTAACATTAACTCACCTTGCGGTCTACAGCCCTTTAGCCTCACTGCAGTGGTGCAACAGACTCCGGATCAAAGCTGGGTGGTTTTACGAAAAGAAACAAAATCAACTTTGTGTGTTCTGTGATAAGAGATGCCCAAACTAAAGGCTTTTGCCCTTTTGAATTCTTCTTGTTACTGCTGTTCAAACATCAGTGTACACATCAACTCTGAACACTGAACTGGATCTTTACTCACTGATACTGGGGGGCATAAAAGTTAAATCTCTGCTGCTGTAGTTGGAAGTGAAAGCAGAAGAAATTAAAAACGGCACAAATCTGATCTAATCTTGGACCTGTCGCGTTAAATCACAGGAGATAAATTCTTCTTCTTAATTCAGTGTGCAGTGAAGAAGTCAGACAGATAAGGTGGAGTTTCATGTTTTACTCAATGTGCTACTCAAACATGACATATCATCTTGACTCTTTTTGTCCCTAAATTGAACCGATCTGCTGCAGGTGGAGGAGGCAGACGACTGGCTGAGGCACGGAAACCCCTGGGAGAAAGCACGTCCAGAGTACATGCTGCCAGTTCACTTCTACGGACGAGTAGAGGAGACGAAAGACGGCTCCAAATGGGTCGACACACAGGTACTGAAGATGAGTTTTATAAGAGCAGGTGCTGCTGGGTAAGAACAGAAGTGCGGTGGGCAGGGTTAGTCTCCGTATGGCGTCAGAAGGCGATGGGTAGTTTATCACCACTATGATCATGAACTTTACAAGAGTCCTGTGATCCTGACCAGGAAGTGTTCATCTTAAAGATCAGCAGTTCAAGAAGAGACAACAAATACAAAAAAACTCATAATGATGGAAATTATATAAAATGCAATTATATTCCTGAAAGCAATGCTACAGGCATCAGGAAATTTTCACAAGAACCAGGAACCTTGAGAGAAACTCAGGCTATTTCTGACCCAACAACCAGGGGAGTAACAAAAACAAAACACATGTTGAACAGACAGAAACCTGGATCAGAACCAGACTCATTATGAACAGGCATCTGATGCAACTGTGGTGGGCTTCGACAGGGGGATAGAAGGAGATGCAGAGAGCGCTATAATTTATTGAATTGAAATTGAACTATGAGGTTTATCAAAACGGAAATTTAAGTGTATTCTTGTGTCCAGTCAGGGTCTCCTAGACCCTAACCCGCCTGATAACTGAAGGCTCTACCTCCCAATCAACTGAAAACCAACAATCTATTTTCTTCCTGCTGACTCTGTTTTCACCTTTATCTCGCTTCAGGTGGTTTTGGCGATGCCTTATGACACGCCCATCCCTGGCTACATGAACAACACTGTGAACACCATGAGGCTGTGGTCCGCCCGCGCTCCCAATGACTTTAATTTGAGAGACTGTGAGTGGGTTCATTTATTACCATTTCTAAAGTGAAAAATACATTTGCAAAACATTCTGCGGGTTTCCTTTTGTGTTTCAAAAGAAAAAAACTTTGTAAGAAAAAAGGAAACTGCTGCAACTCTGGCAGCATGCAGCAACACGTCTGTGTTGCAACACAGCTGAAGAGCTGCAGTTTCCTCTACTACAGAGTTTAAGTTCTGACCTTGCATTGCAAACACTGTAACATGATAAATATATATACATCAATGTAACCTGACTTGACCTTGTCTGTAGTTAACGTTGGAGATTACATCCAGGCTGTCCTGGACAGAAATCTGGCCGAGAACATCTCCCGTGTTCTCTACCCCAACGACAATGTAAGATTTAGCACTTAAATTCATTTCAAAAGTTATTTAGGTCCAACGATTCCTGAATGTTCACAAGATCTTCAAACAGAAATCATTTCTTCAGGACACTGATAATCTTTGGTCTCATAAAAACCTCCACCTCTCCTCTCTGGGCGTATTACTCTAAAGTTCTTTGAAGGAAAAGAACTGCGTCTGAAGCAGGAGTACTTTGTCGTGGCCGCCACACTCCAAGACATCATCCGCCGCTTCAAGACCACCAAGAAGGGCAGTCCCGGCCGGACCTCCTTTGAGGGTTTCCCCGACAAAGTGAGTCTGAAAATGAGCCTTAGAGCAGAGATGGAGCTTTGTTACTTCTTTGAAGTCCTTGTCTCTTCTGTCACCCCTTTGTTTCTTTCTCAAAAGTGCTGTACCTAAGGGAAATAGCTGCATCCTACTTTAACTGTACTGAGGATGTAAATGATGAATAAGCACAAGTGAATGAAAAACGGCTTTGCCAAGCCAGTCGCATCTTTAACGAGACAGACTAAATTACTTCCTGCAAAGCAGAACCAGCAGTTACATCTCTAAAGAGACTTTACTCTGGACGGGTCGACCCGAGGAGACTTTACTCTGGACGGGTCGACCCGAGGAGACTTTACTCTGGACGGGTTGACCTTCTTTCTAGATAATAGAGCTGCCGTCTCTAGCTAGCAGACCAGGTTTTCCCCAAAAAGACTGCCAGTTATCTATGAAGCCCACATCGTGTGCTGGACACCACCTCGACAGCCAGCGGTTGAGTGATGACATGCGGCTATACATGTCATCACTGGTCTGATTTGGGTGGGGTCTTGTCTCTAACACTCCTCCACAGATAGCAGTTGAGATGGTGTATAAACTATTACTAAACTACTAATATAAGAAGGTGACGCCACTTTGACTAACCCTAAGTCATGTTTCAGGTCGCCATCCAGCTGAACGACACTCATCCCGCCATGGCGATCCCGGAGCTGATGAGGATCTTTGTGGACATAGAGAAACTGGACTGGGACACGGTGGGTGAGAGTCAAAGCACGGCCAAACCACAGAGGGTGAAAAATCAAACTGTCATCTCTGTGTTGCAAAATGTTTGTGTGCAAGAAACCGTCAGCTAGGGTTAGGAAGGAAGACTTTTTAGACACACGAAACATAGAAAAGAAGAAGTTAGAAGATGATGAGTCGTAGCTGTCTGAGGACTAAAACAGACACATCTCTATATATTTCACTTTAATGTAAATCAGAGTTATTCTAATTCATACTTAAAACAAAATGACCTTCATACAAACATGTGTGCATGTGAATCAGAGCTCAGTTAAGTTCCTCCTCTGCAGGCCTGGGACCTGACGAAGCGCACCTTCGCCTACACCAACCACACGGTCCTCCCTGAAGCGCTGGAGCGCTGGCCTGTGGAGCTGCTGGAGAAGCTTCTGCCCCGACACCTGCAGATCATCTACCAGATCAACCAGGTCCACCTGGACGTGCGTGCTCTGCTGCTTACACACTCGTTATGATATCATATAATTATCATGTTATATCATGTGAGCAGCTGAATCCTTAAGGTTTTCTGCATCTCCTTGTTCCCGCAGAGGATCGCAGCTCTCTTTCCAGACGACATGGACAAGCTGAGGTCAATGTCTCTGATCGAGGAGGACGGCTGTAAGAGAGTCAACATGGCCCACCTGTGCATCGTGGGCTCACACGCTGTCAATGGTGTGGCTGAGATTCACTCCAACATCATCAAAACTGAAGTGTAAGAGGAAACGATGATCAGTGTAAAAGTCAGACAGAGAAGCAGTACAGCTAAACATTAGAAGACCTTTAAACCCTTTACACCAAGGAGGAGGACAAAGACACTGTAGGTCTGAGAGGAAATGAGAGTCGGTTTGGACCAGAACATGATGTGTTGTCATAGAAACCACAGGATGGAGCCATCAACTCTTTACACACAAACAGACACACACAAAAATGAGAAGACGAGCAGAGACGACGTCCAGTTCACTAATTTATTTGGTCTTACTCTGTGTCATGATTTTGCTGTTTGTGTCGACGTGTTGAATGAAGCTTAAAGCAGCAGAGTGAAGGGTCAGTTTGACATGTTCACCTTAAAGATCCACATTAACTGCAGGTGTTTCAACTGAACACAACAGTAATGTCACTGAATCTGCATAAAGATAAGAGGTACTGCTTTGTCCACAGGGGACGCCACACATCAACACTCCCTAAAAATGTTATCAACGTTCCTCACAGGGGTCTGAATTCTTCCTCAAAAACAAACAGATACTCTTTTCCTCCACAGGTTCAAAGACTTCAACGAACTGGAGCCAGAGAAGTTTCAGAACAAAACCAACGGCATCACTCCCCGACGCTGGCTGCTGCTCTGCAACCCCGGGCTAGCTGAGCTCATCGCAGAGGTAATGCCTGAATCAATGCTGAAAGAAACCAATCAATGAGCAATGGAGAGTTTAAAGCCTTAAAGGTCCCATATTATGCTTTTTCTGGTTTTATTTGCTCTTCAGTGTGTTTTCTAAGTGTCCTGTGCATGTTTAGTCACATCTGTGCAAAAATTCAAAGTCCGCAGAAACGCGGCTTCTCCTACGCCCTCCTGTTAGCTGTAGCATTAGCTGCATGTAACGCTCGGTTCTAGCCCCCCTCGATAAAAATTTGTCAGTGTGATGTCACTGATCTAAGCCCATTGGCTCGTTGTGGCCCAGCAGCTCATGTTGAAATTTCCGAGAACCGTGCTGAGCAACTGACCAATAACGACAGAGCGGATCGGCAGACCAATCAGAGCAGACTTGGCCCACATGGGGTCTAACAGTGTGGGCTCAACAGAGTGTAGCTGATGGATTCAGAGCGTAGAGGGAGCAAAGAGGTGCAGTTCATGAAAACAGACACTTTTTTAGAACTTTATCTATTGTGAACGTACAAAAGTAGGAACATAGATTAAATATAAGAACCCCAAAAAGAGCAGAATATGAGCTCTTTAACCGTCAGAGATTGATTCCCCTAACCATACGGCGGAACATGAGCAGCCTCTGTTTATGTTAGTATGTTATGTATGTCTGATTATGAGTCTGTGTGTTTGACGCGTTCGACTTGTTTTTTGTTTTTATAGTCTTTATTTATGAACAATTTTCATCAATTATGGACATAACAAACACACATACAGAAGGAAAAAAGGAAGAGAGAAAAAGAAAAGTGCAGGTAAGAGGTCATATCAGTGTATCAAGGCAGATTAGCATGTTATGAGGTAGACAATTACTCAGTACATATTATACAATATAGAAATTATTTATTGAGCACCAGTTGGTTTGGACGTCTGTTTTTGGTTGATAACAAATCTAATCAAATATTTCCAACAGAAGTCTCTCCAGGTCTGGGAGTTAGTGGAGGAGCGTTGAGTTGTTCAGGCATTCAGTGTTGGACGTGTTTGACG
Source organism: Labrus bergylta (assembly GCF_963930695.1). Taxonomy (NCBI): domain Eukaryota; kingdom Metazoa; phylum Chordata; class Actinopteri; order Labriformes; family Labridae; genus Labrus; species Labrus bergylta. The sequence goes on along the minus strand of NC_089212.1, from coordinate 27,087,438 downwards.
TGTTTGACGTTTTGGACGTGTTTGACGCCTTGATGTGTTTGTCTTTCTTTTGAGGTGATCGGGGAGGATTATGTGAAGGACCTGAGCCAGCTGCAGAAGCTCAAAGACTTTGTCGATGATGCGGCTTTCATCCGGGACGTCTCCAAAATCAAACAGGTAAATCCTGCTAGCAGTATTGAACTGTAGCTTCCCAGGAAGTGCTTCTAAATAAACATTAAAAATATTGGAAGATAAAGAATAATATGTTAAAGCAGTGTGTTTCTATTTCCATCTTGTATTGAAACAGGTGGCTTATTTGAAACAGAAAGACATGATGTAAGAAGTTATCTTGGTTCTCTGATCTGAACTAAAAGCTCTTTAATTTTACTTTCTTTATTTTAAGCCTGATTTCTGCTTTCAGTCTTAGGGTTAGGGTTAGGGTTAGGGTTAGTTTAGGTAAGGGGTGCAGCGTCCTCTAGGGGACGCTACAAGGGGCACGGGATGATGGGTATCAAAATAAACTTAAAAACCTCCTTAAAAACTACACAACGGTGTTTCATAAAAGCCCTCTAAGACAGTATTAAAATTTGGATAAAAAGGTAACCCTAACCCAGCATTTCTTTTTTGAAGATTTATTTTTGGGCTTTTTGTGCCTTTAATGGAGAGATAGGATAGTGGATAGAGTCAGAAATCAGGGAGAGAGAGTGAGGAATGACATGCGGGAAAGAAGCCACAGGTGGGATGTGAACCCTGGCCGCCTGCTTGAGACAAGAGCCTCCATAAAGCCTAACCACTCCGCCACCAGCGCCCCAGCATTTCTAATAAATACTAAAATCTTTATTAAAAAGGAGGAAGTAGATCCACCCTAGTATTTTTCATTAAGACCGGTTGGGTCTATAGTTTTAAGAAGGTGGATCCACTTCCTCTCAGCTGCTCGTCTCTGGACAGTGGTCCAGTCCCTGTTGCTCTCCAGGCCAATGCTTTCGACATTGTGTTGGCCGTGGAGTTTAAAATGTACATACAAGACACTGGTGCCATTCCCGCAGTTCATTTTCTAATGGTGCTGTTTTATTCTAGCTGTAATGACATCTTTGTCTCCCTCACATACAGTCTGTGGCAGGCCTTGCATCTGATAGCATAGATTGCATTAATGGTACTAGGTTTCTAGGCCTGCCACAGGTTTATGCCGACTCTGGCGTAGGGGTTAAAAATGTGGGGGAGACGGATAAAAACAATGTCCGAGCCTCGAGACGCTTCCCCATTAATAATTTCAGATTATTTAAACTCTGTCTGGGTTTTAAATGGGGTTTCTTTGGATCCTGTTGTTGTGTCACACTGATGGTGAAACAAACGTTTCAACATGATAAACAGGAACCTGCTTTTCTAGTTTATTTCTGCTGCATGTCTCAACAGATTTAACCACCTGATTCATTTGTTCAGAGCAGCTTTAAAGTCCCACCTGACAGTCAACATATTTCTGACTGTTCTCAGGACAACAAGCTGAAATTCGCCCAGTACCTGGAGAGGGAATACAGGGTGCAGATCAACCCGTCCTCCATGTTTGATGTCCACGTGAAGAGAATCCACGAGTACAAGCGTCAACTGCTCAACTGCCTGCACATCATTGCCATGTACAACCGTACGTCAATCACACATTGCCATGTACAACCGTACGTCAATCACACATTGCCATGTATAACCGTACGTCAATCACACATCGCCATGTACAACCGTACGTCAATCACACATCGCCATGTACAACCGTACGTCAATCACACATCGCCATGTACAACCGTACGTCAATCACACATCGCCATGTACAACCGTACGTCAATCACACATCGCCATGTACAACCGTACGTCAATCACACATCGCCATGTACAACCGTACGTCAATCACACATCGCCATGTACAACCGTACGTCAATCACACATCGCCATGTACAACCGTACGTCAATCACACATCGCCATGTACAACCGTACGTCAATCACACATCGCCATGTACAACCGTACGTCAATCACACATCGCCATGTACAACCAGACGTCAATCACACATCGCCATGTACAACCGTACGTCAATCACACATCGCCATGTACAACCGTACGTCAATCACACATCGCCATGTACAACCAGACGTCAATCACACACCATCACACGCCACTCGGTGTCTCTCGTTTCTCTGTGTCTCTCATTTCTCTCGATGTCTCTCGGTGTCTCTCTGGTTTCGGCTTATGTTAAATCTTTTGTCATTCTGGTGTTTCCAAAGGGATCAGGAAAACCCCGGCTGCCCCTTTCGTACCTCGAACAGTGATCATCGGGGGAAAGGTACTGAGAAGTCATCAGAGCAACACAAGAGCTGTGATGTTTGTGTTGGTTATAAGTGACACACTGTCCCTCTGTAGGCTGCACCAGGGTATCACATGGCCAAGATGATCATCAGGCTGATCACATCAGTGGCTGACGTTGTGAATAATGATCCTGTGGTGGGAAACAAGCTGAAGGTCATCTTCCTGGAGAACTACAGGGTCTCCTTAGCAGAGAAAGGTACTTTTAGAACTTTTTCTTTCTCACCAGCTCACTTTTCTGAGCCTCTGTGAGCCTATTTTTATTTTTTATTTGTTAGCATCTCAATTAGCCGTACCCAAGCGCTCAGGTCTTCTTCCTGGGGTCCACATTAACAAACAAGGACATTAATAAAAAATTTCTATTTGAAAAACAGAATTAAAGGGTAACTAAACCCCATATTTTCAGCTGTAGTGCTCGACCCTGGAATTTAAAAAAAAAGCATTTAGAGTGTCAATGTATCAACTTCGAGAGGGAGGGAGGAGGGCAGGGGGGTAAACTCGCGCCGTTATCAGCCGCAGCAAGATACAATGTTTGCCCCACACACACAAATAAAAACAGTACCCGTAGGTTTAGCTAGGTTATTTAGCCATGAGCGACGACTCGAAGCAGCAATGGCACGTGTGCCATGGAAATGTCATTTGAAGTCGAAGACTTCTCTCCTCTAGAGTCTCAAGTTGAGCATGACCACGGACTTCCAGATCCGTATCGTTTTGACCCGTTAATAGGGGCAGCGAGAGCAGAGACAGCTAATGACGAGGACGGTGAGGTGCAGGAGAGGATGGGGGACATTTCTGAATGGTACACGAGGCCCCCTGGAGGATTTATGGCTTTTAAATTTTAGACAAATAACCCCTGTTATACGAGCAGGGTGTGTCTGTCTGTGAATGGCTCAGTGCGCATGTGTGTGGGTGGGGGGAGCGAGTGAGGAGAGAGAGAGAACGAGGCGAGTGTGTGTGTTCGGCAGGTGTGTGCAAGAGGCATGTTATGATGCCGGGGACCGGAGCAGAATAAGCAGGAGAAATCAGAGTCACGAGGCTTTTATAGGTTTGGTGACGTAGGCATTCACTTCTACGTAGGCATGTATTCAACACAGCCGTTAGACTTTTTCAAACGGAGGGGCAGACACTATGCACATTTCTAACACATTATTTCGAATTTCAATACAATATTGATCCATAACACTACTTAATACTCAAATACAGAGGTTTATAGTTGAAAAAAGTGGTTTTAGGGTTTAGTTACTCTTTAAGCACTATAGTCTGCATAAACATCTGCATCACATTTAGAAGAGGGCATTACAAAAATAGTTTATACAAATCAATACATTTTAGAAAATTCATCAAACTTTACAATCAATTCTGTCAAACACACCTTTGTGCATATCGCACAGATATGATTCCCCGAGCTGTTTCTTTGTTTGCTTTTTCAAAATACATTTGTGTTAATTTAGTCAATAACAGTGGTGAAGAATCCCATGTTTTCATTGTTCTTATAACTGTACGTGTTTGTTCTGGGTAGCAAAAACCAGCCTGTTGTTGCTTGTGTGAAATTTTGTTTTAACTGACTGTGTTGATATAAAGGTGTTTTGAATTGCAAAAATGTTCCCAGTAATAAAAATAAAGAATAATGAATAAATAAATAAAAACGATTTGCTGTCTCTCTCAGTGATACCTGCCACAGATCTGTCTGAGCAGATCTCTACCGCTGGCACTGAAGCATCAGGAACAGGAAACATGAAGTTCATGCTGAACGGAGCGCTGACCATTGGCACCATGGATGGAGCCAATGTGGAGATGGCCGAAGAGGCCGGAGAGGAGAACCTTTTCATCTTCGGGATGAGGGTGGAGGACGTGGCTGAGATGGACAAAAAAGGGTAAAGTAGGCTGTCTCACTGTCTGCTTTAGGTGGAATAATTTAACAGTCCATCAGTATTAACTCATCCATTTCAGTGTATGCACTGATGGTAGAGGCTGCTGAGTAAAGAGTCCATCAGTATTAACTCATCCATTTCAGTGTATGCACTGATGGTAGAGGCTGCTGAGTAAAGAGTCCATCAGTATTAACTCATCCATTCATACACATTCACACACTGATGGTAGAGGCTGCTGAGTAAAGAGTCCATCAGTATTAACTCATCCATTCATACACATTCACACACTGATGGTAGAGGCTGCTGAGTAAAGAGTCCATCAGTATTAACTAATCCATTCACACACATTCACACACTGATGGTAGAGGCAACTTGGGGTTAAGTGTCTTGCCCAAGGACACATCAGACATGTGGCTGCAGGAGCTGGGGATCAAACCCACGACTTTTCAGCGTAAAGATGTCCGACTCTACCACTGAACCACAGCCGCCTTAATATCGGTCATGAGGTTGAAGAGCATAATGCAAATAATGGATATTAAAGCAGAAGAAATGTCCTGAAACTATTAGGGGAACAAAGTGTTGATATCAGGGTGAAAAAAGAAACCATGCTGTGTTCAGTTTTATGACTTTGCACAAACTTGGTCTGTTTTTAGATACGATGCCATGTCGTACTACAAGAAGATCCCTGAGCTCAAACAAGTGATGGACCAGATCACCAGCGGCTTCTTCAGCCCCAAAAATCCTCACCTGTTCAAAGACCTCACTGAGATGCTCTTCAAGCACGACCGGTGAGAAACACACACACACAGAGAGGTTTAACCTTTAACCCTGATGTCCAGAGGAGTCTGAGATGAGAGAGAAAAACAAGCACAGCTTCTGGTTTACACTTTCTACGCCTCAATGATTTCAGAACGGTTTCTGTTTCAGTCATTCTTTTCATGTCAATGGAGGATAACTTGTAGTTTATGTTGTCTGTCTTCATCCTCTTTTGTTGTCTCTTCAGTTTCAAAGTGTTTGCAGACTTTGAAGACTACATGAACTCTCAGGAGGAAGTCAACAAACTGTACCAGGTAACGTTTGAGTCCAACACCCTTGAACAAGATGATGAGCGTCTCACTCTGATCCCGTTCATTCAGCTCATTAAAGTGCAAGTTACACTGGGAAACCAAACCAAGCAGGCTAACTGGTTAAAGGCTAAAGGAGAGTTTGAATTTAACCACTGACTGCTTCAAGCCTAAGGCAATAACCACGGGTCCTGTCTCTATAAAGTATAGTTATACTGTTCCTGATAAGGAGACCTTTAAGTACCGGATAGGAAGCGGAGAACTGGGACCAAAATAATAATCATAATAATTTATTAAGAGAATTATCCAGATGTGAAGAAAATGTTTTATTTGTCTTAAAGAATCCAACGGCGTGGACCAAGATGGTGATCAAGAACATCGCTGCTACGGGGAAGTTCTCCAGCGACAGAACTATCACAGAGTACGCCACCGAGGTGTGGGGAGTGGAGCCAACCGACCTGAAGATCCCGCCTCCCAACGAGCCCCGAGAGGCCATCGAGGAAACGGCCCGAGCTCTGAGGAAAGAGTGATGACATCATTCGCCTTTTAACCTTCAACCTTCACATTTATGAACTTTAGCAGCAACATCTCTGTAAACTTCGTGTCCCAGAAGTCTTTGCTTCCTGAGTCTGAGCTGATGTTTCTGTTTGTTGCTCATGTATGATCAACATCTGTATTTTCAGTCTGATGTTTTGTCATTGAGCTGAAGAAATTAATCTGAATCTTTTCAATAAACTTTACTTTCTTCTTTTAATAAGTCTGTTGAATTCAAGCTGCGAATGAACCCTCACAAATAATGATGTTCAAAGAAAACTCATGAACTCTGAAATCGTCTTTCTGTCGTTTATTCAATAAATCAAAAAAGGTTTTTCAACGAACCACGATGACGTTAAAAATTAAAACATCAAAATTAAACGAAAGAAAGAGGTTTTAGATTTTCAGAAATAAGAAAAATTACATGTTTTGGCTCTCTAGGCTTCCATACATTCAAAATGATTGACACTCACACAGGAGCGAGAGCCAATTACTGTCTCCGGTTCTGTAGGAACTTCCTGCAGACAGATTGATCAACGATAAAAAGTTTGGTTGTTTCCTTATGAAAGTGGTTTCCAGCTAAATGACATGTGTTTTCTTTATTTTCCAGTTAGCACTTTTGGATCATATTAACAGTCGCCTTACTGAACAGCGCTCGTCAAGATCTCTGAAGATGTTGAGAGAATATCTGAGATCTTTACTGTAGGAGATCATTTCAACCAGAACATCCAAACCAGACTTCATCTGGACAGATCTCGTACAACTGCAGACAAAATATTCAACGTCATTCGGCGAGTGGCTGAAAATATCAGACTGAACCTTCAAGCCCAAAAGATGTCCGAGTGCAGCACAAGAGGACATTTTAGGGTCACTCATCCTTAAAGGAACGACGTTAAACTGAAATTTTAACATTTTATTCAAGAAAAACACAAATTAAAAAAGAAATCAAATATTAAATTAATTTTATTGTGAAACAGAAACACGGGTCCGTCGTCCCGTTAGAGCAGCTGACTGTCCTTCATTCATAAAAAAAACAAACATTAAAGCTTCGGGTCATTCTCTATAAAGTGCATGTAGGGTTGGCGAATTGTTTAAAAATGATGGTTTGTGATTTTAATGATCGATAGAATTGTTTAGATTTGTGCATCCAACGATCCAAACGTTGCCAATGTTTTCGTGCAATCAGACGGATTTTGGTTAAAAACTATACATGACCCAACATTGGCTGTCTTCAAATTCCGGAGGCTGTAGTCCTCCAGACGGGCGACCCATGTCTGGAGGCTGTAGTCCTCCAGACGGGCGACCCATGTGTGGAGGCTGTAGTCCTGCAGGTCCCCAAATGCCCCAAAATAAATCTTTAAAATGAAACACTGCAGTGTTTAGTCCACAGAGTTATGGTGGAGTTATTAAAAAGGAGACACGGCCTTAACGTTCTTGTTTTTCTGTCAGAAATGATACGGCAGTGAGGGAGCAGGGTTCAGGTCTCGTACGATCCGGTTCAGGCTGCAGATCTTCTCCTCCAGCAGGTAGTTCTTCTTCTCGGAGATCTTCTGTCGCTTTTCTGTTTTCTCCAGAGCTTTGAGCAGCTGAGCATTCTCCATGTACAGGTCTGTGATCAGCACGTCAGCTTTACCATTCTTATGCAGCTGAAAGAAACAGGAGACAAAGAGACAAAGAGTCAAGAGACAAAGAGTCAGGAGACAAAGAGTCAAAGAGTTAGGAGCCAAAGAGACAAAGAGTCAGGAGACAAAGAGACAGGAGACAAAGAGACAAAGAGTTAGGAGACAAAGAGACAAAGAGTCAGGAGACAAAGAGACAGGAGACAAAGAGACAAAGAGTTAGGAGACAAAGAGACAAAGAGTCAGGAGACAAAGAGACAAAGAGTCAGGAGACAAAGAGTCAAAGAGTTAGGAGACAAAGAGTCAGGAGACAGAGTCAAAGAGTTAGGAGACAAAGAGTCAGGAGACAAAGAGTCAGGAGACAAAGAGTCAGGAGACAAAGAGACAAAGAGTCAGGAGACAAAGAGTCAGGAGACAAAGAGTTAGGAGACAAAGAGACAAAGAGTCAGGAGACAAAGAGTCAGGAGACAAAGAGTCAAAGAGTTAGGAGACAAAGAGTCAGGAGACAAAGAGACAAAGAGTCAGGAGACAAAGAGTCAAGAGATAAAGAGTCAAGAGACAAAAAGTCAAAGAGTTAGGAGCCAAAGAGACAAAGAGTCAGGAGACAAAGAGACAGCAGACAAAGAGACAAAGAGTTAGGAGACAAAGAGACAAAGAGTCAGGAGACAAAGAGACAAAGAGTCAGGAGACAAAGAGTCAAAGAGTTAGGAGACAAAGAGTCAGGAGACAGAGTCAAAGAGTTAGGAGACAAAGAGTCAGGAGACAAAGAGTCAGGAGACAAAGAGTCAGGAGACAAAGAGACAAAGAGTCAGGAGACAAAGAGTCAGGAGACAAAGAGTTAGGAGACAAAGAGACAAAGAGTCAGGAGACAAAGAGTCAGGAGACAAAGAGTCAAAGAGTTAGGAGACAAAGAGTCAGGAGACAAAGAGACAAAGAGTCAGGAGACAAAGAGTCAAGAGATAAAGAGTCAAGAGACAAAAAGTCAAAGAGTTAGGAGCCAAAGAGACAAAGAGTCAGGAGACAAAGAGACAGCAGACAAAGAGACAAAGAGTTAGGAGACAAAGAGACAAAGAGTCAGGAGACAAAGAGACAAAGAGTCAGGAGACAAAGAGTCAAAGAGTTAGGAGACAAAGAGTCAGGAGACAGAGTCAAAGAGTTAGGAGACAAAGAGTCAGGAGACAAAGAGTCAGGAGATAAAGAGACAAAGAGTCAGGAGACAAAGAGACAAAGAGACAAAGAGACAAAGAGTCAGGAGACAAAGAGACAAAGAGTCAGGAGACAAAGAGTTAGGAGACAAAGAGACAAAGAGTCAGGAGACAAAGAGACAAAGAGTCAGGAGACAAAGAGTCAAAGAGTTAGGAGACAAAGAGTCAGGAGACAAAGAGACAAAGAGTCAGGAGACAAAGAGTCAGGAGACAAAGAGACAAAGAGTCAGGAGACAAAGAGACAAAGAGACAAAGAGTCAGGAGACAAAGAGACAAAGAGTTAGGAGACAAAGAGACAAAGAGTCAGGAGACAAAGAGACAAAGAGTCAGGAGACAAAGAGTCAAGAGACAAAGAGTCAGGAGACAAAGAGACAAAGAGTCAGGAGACAAAGAGTCAAGAGACAAAGAGTCAGGAGACAAAGAGCTAAACCACGTGGACTGACCTGGTCTCAGAGCTGACTGAAACCACAGGGACTGACCTGGTCTCTGAGCTGACTGAAACCACGTGGACTGACCTGGTCTCGGAGCGTACTGAAACCAGGTGGACTGACCTGGTCTCTGAGCTGACTGAAACCAGGTGGACTGACCTGGTCTCTGAGCTGACTGAAACCACGTGGACTGACCTGGTCTCGGAGCTGACTGAAACCACGTGGACTGACCTGGTCTCGGAGCTGACTGAAACCACGTGGACTGACCTGGTCTCTGAACTGACTGAAACCACGTGGACTGACCTGGTCTCGGAGCTGACTGAAACCACGTGGACTGACCTGGTCTCGGAGCTGACTGAAACCACGTGGACTGACCTGGTCTCGGAGCTGACTGAAACCAGGTGGACTGACCTGGTCTCGGAGCTGACTGAAACCATGTGGACTGACCTGGTCTCGGAGCTGAAAGACCTTCTCTCTGAGCAGCAGTTTGACGTTTCGCAGCGACAGCTCGACTTCCCTCATGCGCTCCTCCATGTTCTTCATCTTGGTCTCCCTCTCATCCTGTTGACAACACAGTGAGCCACATCAGCATCCAGCACCTTTATTCTGAGTGACCTCCGAGCCGGTGAGAACAGAAAACATGACACGCCTCTTTAAATGAGCGGGGAGCTTTATTAGATCTTTATTTCTGAGATCAGGACAAATTCCAACAAAATAAATACAATATAAATAGGTAGAAAATGATGCATCTACAAATAATAATTTAATTAATTAATTAATTCTTTAAGGTTGTCAGCATGATTACACAAGTTTTAAAACCATCTGATAATTTAATGATTGACGAAATCTAAGTACTGAAACTTTAAAAAACGCCAAATATTACAGACAAACTCGTAAATCACACAAATTAGCATTTGTGTTTATTTTAGACTGTGTGCAGAGTCAGCGTTAGTTTGTCTGTAATATTTATAAATGATCCAATATCAGGTGTTTAGGACATCTTTGTTGCCGTGGAAACAAACGGGTACGATATTAGATTTTTAATAGAATCATGTGACAACCCAACCATACAGCTTATTAAAATAAATGAATAAAATAAAGTCTAAACATGGCGCAGAAAACAAACAAACAAAGCTTTGACCCTCATGTGACCCTGACTGGACTCCGTCACATCAGCTGATCATTCTGGATTCATTCAAGGAGGAGGAGTCTCCTCAGTTTAAAGGAGGAGTCAGTTTAAAGGAGGAGTCTCCTCAGGTTAAAGGAGGAGTCAGTTTAAAGGAGGAGTCTCCTCAGGTTAAAGTAGATGACTGATCCTCTGAGGATGAACAGATAGACCCTGTTTTACACAAGATAAAAAGTGCAGAACACAACAATATAAAAACATTCACCCTGCACAGCAATCATTCCCTGCATTGAAGCTGTGACCTCATAATCGGCCATTACACTGAGATGACCTGCAGCTGAAAGGTCATTGTTTAAATTCTAATCCTGGGGCTCCAGGTAGACAAGCAGTTATGTTGGGCGCCCCATGTGTGTAGGCTGTAGTCCGCATCGCAGTAGCCGTGGGTTTGAATCCAACCTCAGCCCTTTGCTGCGTCATGTTCCCCACTCTCTCTCCTCCCAACATCGCTCCTCAGCTGTCCTTAAAAGAGGCCTCAGATATATCTAAAAAAAAATCTAATCCCATGGGGTTAATTTTAGGAGCTGTTTCTGTGTTTGCTGCCACCTAGCAGCAGAGAAATGCAATGACACATTGGTGCCTGTGAATCAGGCCTGCTTTCAGTTCATGATCTCCTATAAGGATCCAGAAAAGACCACATTCAGAGTCTGGCTCCAGTCCTGCAGAGGACCGAGAGAGAGGAATGAGCGAGGACAAATGCCGGTGTTAGAGTCCACCGATCCGCCGGTAGCTGTCTGCGTGTGCTGCCCGCTGCTCCGCCATCGGCCCCTGGAGAGACAAAGGCAGGAACACTTCACCACGGCGCCACCTTCCTCTTCTTCTAATCTACGACAGCTAGAGAGGTCAGCTGAATGAGCAGGCCGTCACAAAGGTTTAACAAAGGAACGTGTTTTCACATTGATTACTAATGCTTACGCTCACATTGTTATTTATCTGTCTGAGTATTTACATGAACCTGCTTTAACTTACTCATCTATTGCAAGGTACGTTCAGGGACATTCAGGTAGGTTCAGGTACGTTCAGGTAGGTTCAGGGACATTCAGGTATGTTCAGGTAGGTTCAGGTACGTTCAGGTAGGTTCAGGGACATTCAGGTAGGTTCAGGTACGTTCAGGTAGGTTCAGGGACATTCAGGTATATTCAGGTATATTCAGACATGTTCAGGTATATTCAGACATGTTCAGGTATGTTCAGGGACATTCAGGTACTTTCAGGTATGTTCAGGGACAATCAGGTACTTTCAGGTATGTTTAGGTATATTGCAGGACATTAAGGTACGTTCAGGTACCTTCAAGGATGTTCGGGTAGGTTCAAGTACTTTTAGGTAAATTGCAGCTTTTCAGTCTACCCCTTGTCCAGTACATGTCTACTTCACACAGGAGGTGATGAGGACAGACAGGTGCTCAGGTGGATCTCAGGTGGATCTCAGGTGGATTAGTGACGCACACAGAGACTCCCACAGATCCAGCTACAAACACAGAGGTCATAGGAGTACAAGGATAAAAACTAAACAACCCTCTGATCAGGTGTCGGAGAAATGATGAGTTTTTATGAAAAACTAACCTCTGGTGACCACGAATAACAGAACTATGATAACTATGACTTAACCTCTGGTGACCACGAATAACAGAACTATGATAACTATGAGTTAACCTCTGGTGACCACGAATAACAGAACCATGATAACTATGACTTAACCTCTGGTGACCACGAATAACAGAACTATGATAACTATGACTTAACCTCTGGTGACCATGAATAACAGAACCATGATAACTATGACTTAACCTCTGGTGACCACGAATAACAGAACTATGATAACTATGACTTAACCTCTGGTGACCACGAATAACAGAACTATGATAACTATGAGTTAACCTCTGGTGACCACGAATAACAGAACCATGATAACTATGAGTTAACCTCTGGTGACCACGAATAACAGAACTATGATAACTATGACTTAACCTCTGGTGACCATGAATAACAGAACCATGATAACTATGACTTAACCTCTGGTGACCACGAATAACAGAACCATGATAACTATGAGTTAACCTCTGGTGACCATGAATAACAGAACCATGATAACTATGACTTAACCTCTGGTGACCACGAATAACAGAACTATGATAACTATGACTTAACCTCTGGTGACCACGAATAACAGAACCATGATAACTATGAGTTAACCTCTGGTGACCATGAATAACAGAACCATGATAACTATGAGTTAACCTCTGGTGACCATGAATAACAGAACCATGATAACTATGACTTAACCTCTGGTGACCACGAATAACAGAACCATGATAACTATGAGTTAACCTCTGGTGACCATGAATAACAGAACCATGATAACTATGACTTAACCTCTGGTGACCACGAATAACAGAACTATGATAACTATGACTTAACCTCTGGTGACCACGAATAACAGAACCATGATAACTATGAGTTAACCTCTGGTGACCATGAATAACAGAACCATGATAACTATGAGTTAACCTCTGGTGACCATGAATAACAGAACCATGATAACTATGACTTAACCTCTGGTGACCACGAATAACAGAACCATGATAACTATGAGTTAACCTCTGGTGACCATGAATAACAGAACCATGATAACTATGACTTAACCTCTGGTGACCACGAATAACAGAACCATGATAACTATGACTTAACCTCTGGTGACCACGAATAACAGAACCATGATAACTATGAGTTAACCTCTGGTGACCATGAATAACAGAACCATGACAACTATGAGTTAACCTCTGGTGACCATGAATAACAGAACCATGATAACTATGACTTAACCTCTGGTGACCACGAATAACAGAACCATGATAACTATGACTTAACCTCTGGTGACCACGAATAACAGAACCATGATAACTATGAGTTAACCTCTGGTGACCACGAATAACAGAACTATGATAACTATGAGTTAACCTCTGGTGACCACGAATAACAGAACTATGATAACTATGAGTTAACCTCTGGTGATCATGACCAATTTGTCGTCTGAGGGATGATCGTTTTATATAAAACGAGCAGACTGTAGACATGCAGACACACACACGCACACGCGCACGCACGCACGCACGCACGCACGCACGCACGCACGCACGCACACGCACACGCACACGCACACGCACACACACACATATATACAGGAAAAGCGGGGTAAGGTGTTTCTGTACCTGCTGGTTGTCTGGATCTTCAGCTCGATGCTGCCCCCTGGGGATCCTGTGAGGAGACGGAGGTAGAAGTCCCACCAACTGAGCCTGAAACGACTGAACAAGACAGAAGAGGAGACAGGTGAGGAAGAGGAGACGGGTGAGGAAGAGGAGGCGGTTGAGGAAGAGGAGAAGGAGGACGTCAAAAACTGCAGACAAACTCCTGTCACTGTTTAAATTGCACGAATACTTTGACAACATGAGAAGGAGCCTATCACTCCTGACCTTTGACCTCGTTAATATAATTTAGAAGAGTTAAAGAGTTTACCTCCATCAGCTGTGAAGACATTCGAGTCATTTGAGCTCGGAGCGCCTCGTTCTCCTGTTGAAGACTTTCCACATCTGCATGACCCCGAGACGCCTCACAGCCCTGAAACCAGATCAAACCGGTCTGAGCAAAAACATGAGCAACAACAGGAGCAACATGCAACAACAAGTAACATCATGCAACAACGTGAACCAACATGAACAACATGAGCAAGATAAACAACATGAGCAATATGAGCAATATGAGCAACATAAAAAACATGAGTAACATGGACAACAGGAGTTACTGAATCTGTACCTTGTTGAGCTCCCGCTGAGCCTCCAGCTCCCGCCTCAGAGTGGCGTTCTCCTGCTCCAAGGCGGTCTGAAGCGCAGACGATTGGCTCTGCTGTCGGTTCTGCTTCAGGGACGAGATGGTGGCATCGAGCTGATGGATCTGCACACGTTCAGTGAGAGGGATCAGAGATCAGGAACAAGGAGAGGAGAAATGTTAGAGGTTAGACGGATGGTTCCATCAGTGTGAACACAGAGCTCAGAACAACAAACCCTGAGGGAGTTTGACCTCAAGCTCTCTAATATTCAAGAGGAGAAGAAAACTACTTTAAATGTTAGTTAGTAAGCCATCATTTCTGAGGCATTCAAGGAGGTCAGGACATCTAAACGCTGATTGACAGATTTTTTGCTCAGGTGTGAATGTTGGATGTAGAAGAGGCCGTCAGCTGCTCTGATGTGCAGATATCTGATCGAGTCATGAGATCATTCATTCTGTTTCTCTCCACACTGACCTACTGAAGACGCCTGCTGATACGTGATTGGTCAGTTCTACTACTGGATTACAAACAGGCTCCATAACCCTTCTGGTCCTGCCACATGTATCTCTGGATGAGCCAGAGCCCTGGTTCTGGTCCTGGTCCTGGTCTCACCTTTTCTCTGGATTGCAGCAGGTCTCCTCTGATGTCGTGAACTTCGACCTGAAGCCGCTCGTTCTCCCTCCTCAGCAGCAGCTGGTCCTGCTCCATCAGACCACACACCTCCTCTCTGTACAGCTTTGTGTTCTGGAGGCTGCTTGAGTGCAGGCTCATCTCCAAAACATGGTTCTGTGATGAACACGGAGAGAATCAGGTCATCATTGGAAACGTCATTGTGTCACATCTTCTTTTTCAGTTTCTTTGTCAATTTTAAATCTTTAAAGACTTCTATGGACCTCAGCAGTAAACAGTCATGTCAGCATGTAGGTCTGATCACAGACTCAAAGACAACGTCCCTGACAGGCTTCACACCGCAGCCTCTACCATCAGTGTGTGAATGTGTTTGAATGGATGAGTTAATACTGACGGACTCTTTACACAGCAGCCTCTACCATCAGTGTGTGAATGTGTTTGAATGGATGAGTTAATACTGATGGACTCTTTACTCAGCAGCCTCTACCATCAGTGTATGAATGGATGAGTTAATACTGATTGACTCTTTACTCAGCAGCCTCCACCATCAGTGTATGAATGGATGAGTTAATACTGATGGACTCTTTACACAGCAGCCTCTACCATCAGTGTGTGAATGTGTTTGAATGGATGAGTTAATACTGATTGACTCTTTACACAGCAGCCTCTACCATCAGTGTGTGAATGTGTTTGAATGGATGAGTTAATACTGATGGACTCTTTACTCAGCAGCCTCTACCATCAGTGTGTGAATGTGTTTGAATGGATGAGTTAATACTGATTGACTCTTTACACAGCAGCCTCTACCATCAGTGTGTGAATGTGTTTGAATGGATGAGTTAATACTGATGGACTCTTTACTCAGCAGCCTCTACCATCAGTGTGTGAATGTGTATGAATGGATGAGTTAATACTGATGGACTCTTTACTCAGCAGCCTCTACCATCAGTGTGTGAATGTGTATGAATGGATGAGTTAATACTGATGGACTCTTTACACAGCAGCCTCTACCATCAGTGTGTGAATGTACCATTTGTTTAAATTGATGTGGTCAATACAGTACACCTGTGAGCTGTGACCTCCAGGATTAGGGGTAGGGTACACGTGTCCATGGTGTGGTGCTCACCTTCTCTCTGAGCTCAGAAAGCTGCTCTGACAGCTGGACATTTCTCTCCTCAAGCTTTGCAGCATCCTCCAGAGCTGCGGTCAGCTCAGCCTCCAGAGCAGACACACACGCTGTCAGCTAACACAAAACAACCACGATTAACTACCCACTACAACCAGACAGCCACACCATGAAGACCATCAATCTCTCATCAAAAGCTGTTTACCTTGTTCTGGTCCTCGTCCTTTATCAGCTCAGCCAGCTGCTGTCTGAGAGTCTCCATGTCCACAATGTTTTGGGCGTTTTTCTCGGACAGCATCCCGTTCTCGTCCTCCAGCTGCTGGCTCTGCAGACGCAGCTCGCTGATCTGCAGGACAAGACGACTATCATTATAAGAGTACCGCAGCCTTCCTCCAGAGAATGAAAAGGTGTCTCGTCTGTACAGTGCGGAAAGTGTCCGCTTTACAGGCTGATGTAACTATCAGCATGTAAAGAAGCTGCTATACAAGTGGGCATGTGATTTCAAACATCTTGTGGCTTATATACTTTTAAAGTATATATATCTGCTAATTTCATAGAGTTCATAATTATACAATGTCTGACTATATTCTGTTTGACTTTTTTTATAAATTTTTTGGATCAACCAATCACAGCTTCTGAAAAAATGTGTCATACCTAGCAACGGGTTGACCACGCCTCCTCAGTAAGATAAAAGTTTCTGTCTCTTACTCAACCAGAGTCTAAGTTAGGAGCTCTCTGAGAGGATTCTCAGGATGTTTGTGAATACGGTCCCTGGAGTTTAGTGTGAGTGTGAACAAGGTGTTGCTTGACTCCATCACCATTCTATATTCTCCTGTGTCAATCAGACTGTAAACAAAGGACGAAGTCACAAACCACAGGTTACAGGCCACACCGGGAGCCCTGACACCTCGGCCGGTGCTCCCAGTGGATACACCTTCAGACAACAGCTGACTGGTCAGGAGAGCCCTCTGCTGTATGTTAGCAACCAACTGGTGATCTCGCAGGCTTTCTTCTAAGACTGAGCCAGGAGCTCGTCTTTGTCTTCAGGCTCTCCTGCAGACGGTTATGGAGGTCGTTGAGCTCCATCTCTTTGGTCTGGGTCATGTTGATGAAGTCCAGCAGCTGCTGGTTTTTCATGACCAACAAGTTTTGTTGGTGTCAAACAGCATAAAAAGAGGGAAAGAGATCTGATCAGGGTGGAGACGCAGCTGGAGTCACAACATCTCAGGTGGAGTCACAGAGTCTCAGGTGGATCCTCAGAGTCTCAGGTGGAGTCACAACATCTCAGGTGGAGTCACAACATCTCAGGTGGAGTCACAGAGTCTCAGGTGGATCCTCAGAGTCTCATGTGGATCCTCAGAGTCTCAGGTGGATCCTCAGAGTCTCAGGTGGAGTCACAGAGTCTCAGGTGGATCCTCAGAGTCTCATGTGGATCCTCAGAGTCTCAGGTGGAGTCACAGAGTCTCAGGTGGAGTCACAGAGTCTCATGTGGATCCTCAGAGTCTCAGGTGGATCCTCAGAGTCTCAGGTGGAGTCTCAGAGTCTCAGGTGGAGTCACAGAGTCTCAGGTAGAGTCACAGAGTCTCAGGTAGAGTCACAGAGTCTCAGGTGGATCCTCAGAGTCTCATGTGGATCCTCAGAGTCTCAGGTGGAGTCACAGAGTCTCAGGTGGATCCTCAGAGTCTCAGGTGGAGTCACAGAGTCTCAGGTGGATCCTCAGAGTCTCAGGTGGAGTCACAGAGTCTCAGGTGGAGTCACAGAGTCTCAGGTGGATCCTCTGAGTCTCAGGTGGAGTCACAGAGTCTCAGGTGGAGTCACAGAGTCTCAGGTGGATCCTCAGAGTCTCATGTGGATCCTCAGAGTCTCAGGTGGAGTCACAGAGTCTCAGGTGGATCCTCAGAGTCTCAGGTGGAGTCACAGAGTCTCAGGTGGAGTCACAGAGTCTCATGTGGATCCTCAGAGTCTCAGGTGGAGTCACAGAGTCTCAGGTGGATCCTCAGAGTCTCAGGTGGAGTCACAACATCTCAGGTGGAGTCACAACATCTCAGGTGGAGTCACAGAGTCTCAGGTGGATCCTCAGAGTCTCAGGTGGAGTCACAACATCTCAGGTGGAGTCACAACATCTCAGGTGGAGTCACAGAGTCTCAGGTGGATCCTCAGAGTCTCATGTGGATCCTCAGAGTCTCAGGTGGATCCTCAGAGTCTCAGGTGGAGTCACAGAGTCTCAGGTGGATCCTCAGAGTCTCATGTGGATCCTCAGAGTCTCAGGTGGAGTCACAGAGTCTCAGGTGGATCCTCTGAGTCTCAGGTGGAGTCTCAGAGTCTCAGGTGGATCCTCTGAGTCTCAGGTGGATCCTCTGAGTCTCAGGTGGAGTCACAGAGTCTCAGGTGGAGTCTCAGGTGGAGTCACAGAGTCATGTAAATACTGCTGTTAGCATGTTAGCTTTTAGCAAAGTACATCTTCACACAGCTGCTAGCATGACTGAAACCCGACAGAAACCTCGGGAGTTCCAAATGAAGCAGAAGTGCAAAAACACTGCAGTTCCTCAAGCGTCCACTAGAGGCTGTCTGCTTGCACCCCACAATAAATATGTTTACAGTCTGGAACACACATTTTGTATAACTCATCTGATTAATGATATTAAGGATTAGAGTCACAAATGATTAGGGGCGTGGCCTATTTGAATGACAGGTGGGGGTGTGTCAGCTGTTTGTCTCTGCCTACCTGACTTTTTCTAGATTGATCTAACGAGTGTTGGAGTCAGTATTTCTTCCATCACTCAGCTTCATAACTCCTCTTCACAGACACTGATGACATCACTGAGACTCCGCCCACGGTTCATACAGACTTTGTCTTAGTGACCTCATACTTCACCTGTTTCTTAAGGTTCTCTGCCACCCTCTGAGCTGACATCTTCCCTTTCTTTAAGTGCTCCAACTTTTGTCTGGAATCAAACAGAAATAGAAAATGTGATGATGAAATAAAAACAACATTGAGAGTTAGTGAGGGTGTGTTCCTACATTAGCTCTCCCTGGGCCTCCTTCAGGTCCTCTTCCTTCAGCGTGGTGATCTTCTTCCTGAGGACAAAGTTTTCTTCAGCCAGGCGGCTGGTCTCAGATCTGTAGACAGAACACGAGATCAGAACTACAAAGAAAAACATTTGTGGAGGAAACACACTGAAAGTATCTTATTCTATGATTCATGAACGTTCCTCGTGGATCTACAGGACGTATCACTAGACGGGTTCAGGATCCTAATAAAGCTCTACTATGAGTCCGGGACAAAAAGATTACCAGGCTTCAGGAATCACAGCAGCACAGGGTCAGAGACTTGAAGGGGTGGGACTCAGAGGGGGCGGTACTCAGAGGGGCGGGACTTGGAGGGGGCGGGATTCAGATGGGTGGGACTCTGAGGATCAGAGACTCAGAGGGGGCGGGACTCGAAGGGGGAGGGACTCAGAGGGGGCGGGATCACAGTGTTTCTCTGCGTTACCTCTGCGTCTGTGTTGTTTGGTTTAATGTCTGAGACCTGCTCTGGAGCTCCGTGATGGCTCGGCGGAGTCTGCTGTTCTGCTCCTCAAACTCCTCACAGCATCCCTCCAGATCTTGATCCAGCAGGGACTCGTCAGCCAGGCTCTCGGGCGCTCCGGTGTCCGGGCGTTCGGCCAACAGACTCTCCCTGCTCCTCTCCAGCTCAGCAAACAGCTCAGAGAGTTTATTGTTCTCGTCCCTCATCCTGCTGATCTCATCCACCAGAACCACCTGATCCTGGAGCTCCGGGAACAGACTCATCCTGCTCTCCAGGCTCCACACTCTCTTCTCCAGCTCCACATTCTGCTCCTTCACTTTGGAGTTTTCACACAAGCAGTCTTCATATCGGATCTGCAGGTCAGTCATCTTCAAGGCCTTGATCTCCAGCTCTTTCACGTGCTCCATTAACAGCAGCATCTTCACTTTCAGGCCATAGTTCTCCTCCAGTATCTGTTGGCCATTTTTCATCTTTTCACTGTTGTGAGCCAGAAGATTCTCCAGCAGCTCCGTCTTCTGTTGAAGCAGAGAAATCTTCTCCAGCAGGAGGACGTTTTCCTCTGTGGCCTGTGGTCTCACCACTGAAGGCTCCCTCTCCTTTCCTTCATCCAGACTGTCCACAGCGTCAGGTGCACAGTCACCCTCAGAATCACAAACATGTCCAGCTTCTCTCACGCTGAAAGGCCTCTCTGGAGAACCCACACACACTTTATGTGGGTCAGCTGAGTCCTCCAGCCCCACGGGATCCTCCTCCTCAAACGACTCCAGAGCCTCTTTGTTCTGAGTATCTTCATCTGAACTACGGACTTCCTGAGGAGATGACCCCTCCCCCTCTCTCTCTGAATGGTTATTATCCAGGTCAGGAGGATCCCTCCATGTTTCTCTGTCTTCTCCTTCCATAACATGTTCTGTGTAAGACAAAGCCTGTCTTAGCTTCATGTCTAAGTCTCTCACTCTCTTTTGGAGAGCATGTCTCTCTGCCACCAGCTCCTCTCTCTCTTTCTCCTGGTTTCTCTGAAGCATTGATGTGCGTTCCTGTAGCTCCTCCCTCTCAACCTCAAAGTCCAGCGTGGCCTGTTCCAGCAGCATCTCCATCTCCTCCATCCGTAACTTCCAATGGTCGCGCTCATGCAGCAGATCCATCCGCTCGGCGCTCTGCCTCTCAGACATGCTCAGCAGCTGGTTGTACTGAGTCTGAAGCTGCGTCTGGCTGCTCACATGTTCTTCTCTCTCGTGTTTAAAGTCATCCACCGTCTGGTTGAGAAGGAGTTCGATCTCGCAGGCTTTCTTCTCCGCCTGAGCCAGGAGCTCGTCTTTGGTCTTCAGGCTCTCCTGCAGACGGTTATGGAGGTCGTTGAGCTGCATGCTGAGCTCGATCTCTTTGGTCTGAGCCATGCTGATGAAGTCCAGCAGCTCGTTCTGCAGCTGCTGGTTTTTCATGACCAGTTCTTCTACTTCCTGTTGATGACCAGCCTGCAGCTCGTGGCGTTCCCTCTCCTCCAGCAGTCCCCTGTGCTCCTCCGCCTCCTGGATCTGAGCCTCCCACAGGAGCTCCTGCTGGGCGTGGCCGTCAGAGAGAGCCTTCAGCTGGGTTTGGTAGTTCTGTTCCAGTCTCATGACATCCGCTTGGAAACGCTTTTCCAGCGCCTCGTGGTCGCCTGAGAAACGATCTTCTACTTCTTTGATTCTCAGCGTGAAGCTGCTCTGGATTTCTCTCCTGATTAGTATTTAAAATGTTTATTTATTATTAGTAAACATTCTTTTATTTCATCAACAGTCTGAGCTCGTCATCGTGAAACACACACTCAGATAAAACCTTCAACTGACCACACCGGCGACAATACCGACGACGATACCGACACCGATTTTTAATGAAATCTTAAAAGCTTTGAGGCGACTTTACTTTTCAGTGCTGTCAGTTTGAACTCGTTGTGTTTTTTTTTAAAGAGCTAACGTCTGTGGTGCTCTGCGTTCAGGAGAAAACGAGAAAACGTCTCCATGATGTTTGTGTGATGGAAACAGGAATGAGTTGTGTTTGATATCAAAGTGGCACCTGAGTGAGGTCAGACATTACAAACAGGAAGTCTCACCTCTCGTGGACGATGTCTTCTCGTAGTTTGTCCAGCGTGCTGCTCAGGGCCTCCCTCTCCTCGCTGTGATTGGCCGTCAGCTCCTTCACGGCCTCTTGGTGGCGTTCCTCTAGAAGAGCCCTCTCCTCTGAAATCAACACCTGCAGCCTCTTCTCCTCCTTCTCCTTCTCTCTCTCCAGCTGCTCCCTCTCCTCCTCCAGCTGCTCCTCCCTCACCTGTACCCTCCCTCTCTCTCTCAGCAGAGCCTCCTCATGGCGCTCCTCCAGCTGCTCCCTGAGCGTGGCCTCCTTCTCCTCCTGCTCCCTGACCAGCCTCAACATCTCCTCCTCTAACAGCAGCTGCAGAGCCTCGTTGTTGTGCTCGTCTAACTGAGCCTTCTCTCTGTGCCACTTCTCCGTCAGGCTCTGCACTACCTCCTCACACTTCTCCTCACACCTCCTCTTCACCTCCTCTCCTCTGATCTTCAGCTCCTCCTCTTGGCTCTGCTGCAGCAGCTTCTTCTCTGTCTGATAATCCTCTAACAGTCTTTTCTCTAACTCTGCCTTCTCTCCCTGTACTTTCTGTCTCTCCTCTCTCAGTCTGTCTTCACAGATCTCCACATGCTCCTCCTCCAGTCTCCTGATCTCCTCAGCATGCTGTCTCCTCAGCTCCTCCATGCTCTGCTCCTGCTGATCTTCTAGAGTCTTCAGCCGCTCCTCCAGGTGAGCGCTGTGAGTGTGTGTCTCCAGCAGCTGTTGTCTGAGACGTTTCACCTCCTGCAGGTCCTCAAGCTCCTTCCTCTCCTCGGCCTGCGTCCGCTCCTGATGAGCCTCCTGCAGCCGGCTCTGGAGCTCCTGAGTCTGGACCTGAAAACGATCCGTCTCCTCCCTCAGAGCCTGGACCTCCTGCTGGTGCTGCAGCGCTAAGGCGGCCTTCTGCTCGTCGTGTGTGGCCCTCTGCTTCTCTACCATCTGGTCGAACTCATTGATCTGTTGATGCAAAGAATGTCATCATCATCATCAACTTTTATTATTAGACTCAAGGTCCATTTTAAAAGACATACAATACAAAAAATAAGTAAAAAAAAATAGTAAAAAATGTTTTGCCAAAATATTGGCCTGGGCATATAATGTACCACACTGTCTAAAAATGTCATCATCGTCAGACATTTGATCTGTTGTAAAGTGTCCGAGGTATTTGGCTTTATAACAAACACAAAGTTCTTCCCCAGAAAGATAAAACTGTGGAAAGTGGAGGTCCTTATCTCCCTTTGCCCTACATATCATCACACTGCTCTTATCTGAGTTATATTGCACATCATGTTTGGCACCATATTCTGTACACACATTTAACAGCTGCTGAAAGCCAGCACTACTGGGAGAGAAAATGGTCAAATCATCCGCATACATGAGATGGTTTATCACAGTGTTGCCAATCATACAGCCCGTTCTACAGCCGTTCAGTTGTTCAGATAAACCGTTCATATACAGGTTGAAGAGGGCTGGTGACAGTAGCCCCCCTTGTTGAACTCCATTACCAACCCTGAAGGGACCAGAGACACGACTGCCCCATCTGACTTGTATACTCTGGTTAGCATACCAGTATGCAAGTATTCTTATAATGCTAGCAGGTACACCCTTTGGATTTAATTTTTTGAATAGCTTCTGGTGATTGACTCTATCAAATACCTTAGAGGCATCAATAACGACAATTAGAACAGATACACAACTCAGTGCCATGCTTCAGTTTGAAACCAAACTGATTGTCTCTGGTATTAATATAATCACCCAATCGATCTAAAAGAATACTCTCCAGAACTTTGGAAATCACACTTGCCAGTGCGATTGGTCTATAATTGTCCATGCTCCAGAGTTGTTATCAGCTCCAGAGACTCCCTCAATGTATTGCTCCTGTTTAGAGTTCTCACCTCCTTCCAAAATTCAATGACATTCTTATTTAGCAGCTTTTCAGCCGTAGAGTCTGCTCTCATCATTTGTTCATTTTTGGATATATAACGAACTGCATATTTATACCTTGAGAGAGTAAGCTTTTTATAATCCAGGACTGTGTGGGTCAGCCTTCCTGAACCCAAGCTTTAAATGCCTCCTTAGCTTCTGCATGATGAGCAGCTACATGCTTTCTCCAACCTGGCTTGGTGTTAGAATTTACCCTTTTAGAATAATTATGATATGACCTGCTGGCCTCATACACAGCTCCAACAATATCATTGTACACAGAGATCTTTACAGTGAGAAATGTCATTACAGTTTACATCAGAACACATAATTGCACCTCCGGTAAATATACACCACTAAGAAGGATATCAGTTTTCCCATAGTATGATAATCCGGTAAAGGATTTGGCTGGATAATAAAAGTCTGTTATCATCACAAAACTGTGACATATGTTTAGCAAATATTGACCTTCTATCTGAAATATCAGCATTCATATCACCAACCACAAAAACACTACTAGACTGATTGTCATGAATAAATAAGTTAATAAATGCAAGACTGTTCAAGTATACATCCTCATGTTCCTGACACTCATAATGTGTGTATACATTCAAAATAGTGAACACTTTGTTATCAATCTTCAACTGCACAGCAATACACCAGTCAACTCCAGACCGTATTACATTTATTTATTTATTTATAAATATTATATTTATAATGTAAAGAAGGTAGCTAAATGACTTAGCTTAGCTTAGCATAAACCCCTGTAAAGGCTCATTTAGCATCTCCGTCTGACACACACATACAGATACAGTCGGAGCCTTCAGTCCGTGCTCTGTGTTCATGTCCTTTATACTTCTGAACATTTTCTGGAAGCTAACAGATATGGACCAGATGTTGTAATACCTCCAGGGACCATGAGGGGCAGTGTGGAGCAGTGAAACAGTTTGAGCCAGAGCAGCAGATCAAAACAAAGAAGAAGAAAACGATCGTGTGAGTTATTTAAGAACTATAAACATATATATGATGTCAGAGACAGACGATGACATCAGAGCAGCTGGGCAGAGATCTGAAGGAGACTAAGGTCAGCTGGAGGTCTGTGTGAGACTGCCCATCTAGGGGATTTATATCTTGTTGGTTTACTACCTGGACCTCACTGCTCTTTTCTGCTCCAGTTCACAACACAGTAAAACCCTGCAGGTTTCTTCTCCGCTCACCTTCCTCTCCAGCTGCTTTCTTAAATCCTCCATCTCCTGAAGGTGCTGCTCCTTCAGCTGCTCCAACATCATCTCTGCCTCCAGGCTCATGCTGAACGTCTGAACGTCCTCTGAGCCGATTCCTGCAAAAAGTTAAACTCAAAGATCAGTGTGTGTGTGTGTGTGTGTGTGTGTGTGTGTGTGTGTGTGTGTGTGTGTGTGTGTGTGTGTGTGTGTGTGTGTCTGTGTCTGTGTGTGTGTGTGTCTGTGTCTGTGTGTGTGTGTGTGTGTGTGTGTGTGTGTGTGTGTGTCATCACACCAACCTGGATCAGACTCCATGCCCGGGCTCTTGGTCTCCAGCTCCTCACAGAGACTTTTTTGTCCGGGCTGCAGAACTCGTCCGAGGCCGTGAAACTCCTGCAGCTCTGACTGCAGCTCGTCGATTCGATCCTGCAGCTCCTGACAACAACAGAGAGCGTTACACATGACCTCTGACCTTTCTCAGTGTTTCACTTCTTCACCTTAAAGACAGTTACCCTGCACTGAGCCTCGTAGCTGCTGCGGAGCTGTTTAATACGTTCCTCCTGCAGGAAGAGGTCTGCACTGCCAAGGTCCAAGTCTCCAAACTACAGGAAGTGAAGACATCAAAGGGGAGGAGTTTGAAAGAAATAAAAGACACAAAGGTCAGAGGTGAAATGTCTCTGTGACATGTTCAGGTTTCTCACCCTCTCTTTTATAATGTTGTCCAAACTGCTCTGCAGTTTGCTGATCTGGATCTGAGCCTCCTCAAGTTTGTCGGTGCTGTCCAGCAGCTCCATCTCCAGACGTCTGTTCTCCTACAAACAAACACTGATGACCTCATGTTCACTTACAGAAATATAAAAATCAAAGATGGTTTCGTTTGAAATGACAAACAGGCTGTAATGTCTGTTTGTTAAATCAGTTTCAGCTACATGTTGTGAAGGAAACACATCAGCAGGTGGTTCTGTTTGGTACCTTGACAGAGATGGACAGGTGGTCTCTGAGAAAACATTCATCCTCTTTGATCTTCTCCACCTCCGCCTCCAGCTCCTCGCGCTGCAGGCCGGCCTGCTGCTGCATCAGGTCCATCTCTTTGGTCAGCTCCGACCGGACGGCTGCCAGCTTCTCTCTGTGCTCCTGCTCCAGCTTCCTGTGTGACCACGAGGCAGAGACGCCATTACAGTCGTAGTTTACATTCAGTAACTCAAAGGAAGAGAAAGAGCATGATGTAAGAGATGTTCTACAGACACACTGTGGGAGTAAATGAACATCAATCAGTCACTACGACTCTTCATGTGTTCACTCAGTCACATTGACTCTTCATGTGTTCACTACGACTCTTCATGTGTTCACTCAGTCACAATGACTCTTCATGTGTTCACTATGACTCTTCATGTGTTCACTGCGACTCTTCATGTGTTCACTCAGTCACAATGACTCTTCATGTGTTCACTGCGACTCTTCATGTGTTCACTCAGTCACTATGACTCTTCATGTGTTCACTACGACTCTTTATGTGTTCACTCAGTCACTACGACTCTTCATGTGTTCACTATGACTCTTCATGTGTTCACTGCGACTCTTCATGTGTTCACTCAGTCACAATGACTCTTCATGTGTTCACTACGACTCTTTATGTGTTCACTCAGTCACTACGACTCTTCATGTGTTCACTACGACTCTTTATGTGTTCACTCTGTCACTACGACTCTTCATGTGTTCACTCTGTCACTACGACTCTTCATGTGTTCACTCTGTCACTACGACTCTTCATGTGTTCACTACGACTCTTCACTTGTTCACTACGACTCTTCATGTGTTCACTCGGTCACTACGACTCTTCACTTGTTCACTACGACTCTTCACTTGTTCACTACGACTCTTCATGTGTTCACTACGACTCTTCATGTGTTCACTCGGTCACTACGACTCTTCATGTGTTCACTCGGTCACTACGACTCTTCACTTGTTCACTACGACTCTTCACTTGTTCACTACGACTCTTCATGTGTTCACTACGACTCTTCATGTGTTCACTCGGTCACTACGACACTTCATGTGTTCACTCGGTCACTACGACTCTTCATGTGTTCACTACGACTCTTCCTGTGTTCACTACGACTCTTCATGTGTTCACTCAGTCACTACGACTCTTCACGTGTTCACTACGACTCTTCATGTGTTCACTCAGTCACTACGACTCTTCACGTGTTCACTACGACTCTTCATGTGTTCACTCGGTCACTACGACTCTTCACTTGTTCACTACGACTCTTCATGTGTTCACTACAACTCTTGATGTGTTCACTCGGTCACTACGACACTTCATGTGTTCACTCGGTCACTACGACTCTTCATGTGTTCACTACAACTCTTCATGTGTTCACTCGGTCACTACGACACTTCATGTGTTCACTCGATCACTACGACTCTTCATGTGTTCACTCGGTCACTACGTCTCTTCATGTGTTCACTCGGTCACTACGACTCTTCATGTGTTCACTCGGTCACTACAACACTTCATGTGTTCACGACGACTCTTCATGTGTTCACTCGGTCACTACGACTCTTCACTTGTTCACTACGACTCTTCACGTGTTCACTCGGTCACTACGACTCTTCATGTGTTCACTACGACTCTTCATGTGTTCACTCGGTCACTACGACACTTCATGTGTTCACTCGGTCACTACGACTCTTCATGTGTTCACTACGACTCTTCATGTGTTCACTACGACTCTTGATGTGTTCACTCGGTCACTACGACTCTTCATGTGTTCACTACGACTCTTTATGTGTTCACTCGGTCACTACGACACTTCATGTGTTCACTCGGTCACTACGACACTTCATGTGTTCACTCGGTCACTACGACACTTCATGTGTTCACTACGACTCTTCCTGTGTTCACTACGACTCTTCATGTGTTCACTCAGTCACTACGGCTCTTCATGTGTTCACTCAGTCACTACGACTCTTCACATGTTCACTACGACTCTTCATGTGTTCACTCGGTCACTACGACTCTTCACTTGTTCACTACGACTCTTCATGTGTTCACTACGACTCTTGATGTGTTCACTCGGTCACTACGACACTTCATGTGTTCACTCGGTCACTACGACTCTTCATGTGTTCACTCAGTCACTACGACTCTTCACGTGTTCACTACGACTCTTCATGTGTTCACTCGGTCACTACGACTCTTCACTTGTTCACTACGACTCTTCATGTGTTCACTACGACTCTTCATGTGTTCACTCGGTCACTACGACACTTCATGTGTTCACTCGGTCACTACGACTCTTCATGTGTTCACTCGGTCACTACGACTCTTCATGTGTTCACTACGACTCTTCATGTGTTCACTCGGTCACTACGACACTTCATGTGTTCACTCGGTCACTACGTCTCTTCATGTGTTCACTCGGTCACTACGACACTTCATGTGTTCACTCGGTCACTACGACACTTCATGTGTTCACTACGACACTTCATGTGTTCACTACGACTCTTCATGTGTTCATTCGGTCACTACGACACTTCATGTGTTCACTACAACTCTTCATGTGTTCACTCGGCCACTATGACTCTTCACTTGTTCACTACGACACTTCATGTGTTCACTACGACTCTTCATGTGTTCACTACGACTCTTCATGTGTTCACTCTGTCACTACGACTCTTCATGTGTTCACTCGGTCACTACGACACTTCATGTGTTCACTCGGTCACTACGACACTTCATGTGTTCACTCGGTCACTACGACACTTCATGTGTTCACTACGACTCTTCCTGTGTTCACTACGACTCTTCATGTGTTCACTCAGTCACTACGGCTCTTCATGTGTTCACTCAGTCACTACGACTCTTCACATGTTCACTACGACTCTTCATGTGTTCACTCGGTCACTACGACTCTTCACTTGTTCACTACGACTCTTCATGTGTTCACTACGACTCTTGATGTGTTCACTCGGTCACTACGACACTTCATGTGTTCACTCGGTCACTACGACTCTTCATGTGTTCACTCAGTCACTACGACTCTTCACGTGTTCACTACGACTCTTCATGTGTTCACTCGGTCACTACGACTCTTCACTTGTTCACTACGACTCTTCATGTGTTCACTACGACTCTTCATGTGTTCACTCGGTCACTACGACACTTCATGTGTTCACTCGGTCACTACGACTCTTCATGTGTTCACTCGGTCACTACGACTCTTCATGTGTTCACTACGACTCTTCATGTGTTCACTCGATCACTACGACACTTCATGTGTTCACTACGACTCTTCATGTGTTCACTCGGTCACTACGACACTTCACGTGTTCACTACGACTCTTCATGTGTTCACTCGGTCACTACGACTTTTCACGTGTTCACTACGACTCTTCATGTGTTCACTCGGTCACTACAACACTTCACGTGTTCACTACGACTCTTCATGTGTTCACTCGGTCACTACGACACTTCACGTGTTCACTACGACTCTTCATGTGTTCACTCGGTCACTACGACACTTCACGTGTTCACTACGACTCTTCATGTGTTCACTACGACTCTTCATGTGTTCACTCGGTCACTACGACTCTTCATGTGTTCACTACGACTCTTCACGTGTTCACTACGACTCTTCATGTGTTCACTCGGTCACTACGACACTTCACGTGTTCACTACGACTCTTCATGTGTTCACTACGACTCTTCATGTGTTCACTCGGTCACTACGACTCTTCATGTGTTCACTACGACTCTTCATGTGTTCACTCGGTCACTACGACTCTTCATGTGTTCACTACGACTCTTCATGTGTTCACTACGACTCTTCATGTGTTTACTCTGTCACTACGACACTTCACGTGTTCACTATGACTCTTCATGTGTTCACTCAGTCACTACGACTCTTCACGTGTTCACTACAACTCTTCATGTGTTCACTCTGTCACTACGACTCTTCATGTGTTCATTCACTGTAAGGGAATGTGCGCTCAGATGACTTAGTTAGTTAGACCTGTCCAGGGGTCAGAGGTCACAGACTTTGTAGGTTTAAATACTCAACCTGTGAGATGGAGATATCGAACCACCTCAGGATTGAGACGGTTAAACATCATCATCACATGTCAGACTCCTCCTGATCACATGTTCACACAGAAGAAGTGAGAGCTTTTCACCTGAGATTGAGGTTGTTCATGTGCTCGATGGCAGAGTGATGCTCATCCACCTCAGTGGCCAGCTGAGTTTTCTGTTTCTCAGCTTTCTCAAGGTCAGATCGGATTTTCTCCTTCTCCCTGAGCTCTCTGTCAACTTGCTCTCTGATACAAAAACAAAGATCAAAAAAAGATCAACAGGTGATAGATGACTCTGCATGTAGGTCAGGACAATTGTACATATTCAAAAAGTTAAAATATCTGGAATCCTAATAAGGTTCACTCACAGCAAATATCTGATCTCAGCTTTGAAGCTCGCCAGCGCCGCCTGGTGGATCCCATTCTTGGTGACGAGCAGCTCGTTCTCTAGTGCCATGGTGAGGTCACTAAGACTCAGTTTTTCATTGAGGCTGAAATTCAGAGCCTGAGAAACGAAGTGAAATGGAACGTTAACTTCTGAAGAATCTGAATTCTGGAGAATCTGCATCAGAGGAGACCGTCTGGCCTGACGTTACCTGCAGGATCTCAGCGCTGTTTTCTATTCCCTCCTCCATCCAGGCGTCCAGGACCTCCTCGACCGCAGTGAAACCAGAGCCGTCATCGAGTGTGGAGAACAGGCGCATGCCGATGGTGCTGCTCAGAGCCGAAGGAGTCGCTATTCTACGACCTCCTTCATCGAAGGGCTATAGGTCAGAAACCAGGAAACAGACTTTATACCAGCTGTATTTTTAACTTTAACACTTGAAACATCTTTCTGAACTTTTTGATGATTTCTTTGTTGTCTGTTAAAAACATCTTAAACTAAAACAGAGATCAGGACTTTAACCAACAGGTGGCATACCTGAGTGGAGTGGTGTCGTTTCAGTTGTCTGTAGGGCGTGGAGGCGGACGGCGTTGGAGGTTTGTTTTGGTTTGTTACCATGGAAACAAACTGGTGAACATTCATTAGTCCGTCTGCGGTCAGATTTTGGAGAATGTCCACATGAATCTGAAACACAAACACAAACCCGCTGTGACCAGGAACACACAGGAAACTGTGCCGACCAATGGCAGAGCTCCTAGGCTTCTTAAACGTTTCAAAAACAAGTTTGATAAGTGGATTGACTCTGATCGATCTCCAAGGATTACCATGACGACGGGGCAGACTATTTCAGCCACTGTGGGCTCAGACTATCAACTGGAACAACACCCGAACTGTCTGTGTCTCTGTGTCTCTGTGTGTGTGTGTGTGTGTGTGTGTGTGTGTGTGTGTGTGTGTGTGAGTGAGTCGTGGTGTGGTCAGTCGTGGCGTGGTCAGTCGTGGGTCGTGGTCAGTCATGAGTCGTGGCGTGGTCAGTCGTGGCATGGTCAGTCGTGGCGTGTATTCAAACTGTCTGTCATGATGAGATCTAAGAAAGGCCCCGCCCCCTCTCACCTCCAGGCCCAGGTGTTCACAAAGAGCGAGCAGATCGTTATGGTCAGCACATCCGTCCCATGCTATCTCCAGCTCGCTGCACGCTTCACGCAGTCTATCCTCCAAACAGCTGGACAGAGGAACGCCGGCTCCTCGCGGCGTGCTCAGCTCGTCCGGGTTCCAGAGATGCATCTGACCTACAGGAGAAACGGTGTCACACATCAAACCGTCTAAATCATCTGACCTACAGGAGAAACGGTGTCACACATCAAACCGTCTAAATCATACATATAAAAGACTCGGACTGGATTTACCTTCGGCCTCGTACTCCTCCGGGCTCGTTTCCTGAGCGATCCAGCGCTGAGACACAGAAACACAAACATTCACAAACTACAAACATGGAGGTTTATTGTGAAGATCTAAATATAGACACATCCTGTAATTATCACTCATGGGACCATCAGCGAGGACCAATCAGGAGCTGAGTTTTTATTTTGATGTCGACTTTTAAGAACAAAACCAGTCGGTCAGAGAGAGACACGAGGCTTTTCCCGCCTTTAATGAAAGGAGCCACAGGTTGGACCTGAACCCGGGCAGACCGCCTGGAGGACCACAGCCTATATACATTGGGCGTGCATGCCAACCACTAGGTCACCAGCGGCCCAAGTCCAGTTCTTTTGACCAGTGAGTGCTCCGTAACGTGCTCAGGTGCCGTACACTTCCTCGGTCGTGGCAGGATTTGAAGAGGTGATCTTCAGCACGAGCATGGGTACACGACATGGACGTGAAGTATAATCCATCCCCGAGTGTTCTGTCTGTTTCTAACATGACTCAGAATAAAACAGCTGAGTCATGTTCTCTGATGTGCGGACACAGACTCGACCACGCGTCCCTTTAAGTCACATAAAGCCATACAGGAAGTACTCGTGCTCAGACCCGGTTAGTCCTTCAGACCCGGTTAGTCCTTCAGACCCGGTTAGTCCTGCAGTCCTGTGTGAGTGCGAGGACGCCGTTAGTGGACGTGAGCATCTGCAGTCAAAGATGATGTCACATCTTATTTGGAGGCTCTGCAGGACTAAACCTTTCAATAAGACCATGAAGTATTCAAAACTGAGACCAGGATTAAACTACCCGAGTGAATGCTTTGAAAGGAGGCGGGGTTTACATGGGACCCCCTCCCTTTGTTTGTGAGGGAGTGAGGAACAGGTGGGGGTCTGCCAGTGGCGTTTTGATGCATGGTGTATCGGCATCCTGGAGGATGGGGGTGGAGGTCATTGTTCCTCTATCACCCTCCCCCCCCTCCTTCTCCTCACAGAGCCCCCTGACCCCTGACCCCTCCCCATCTGCTGCTCATCGTAGCATCCCATTATTTGTGGTTACTGAGGCCCCCTTCAGCTCAGTTTCTTCTGTGTGTGACGCTGTGTGTGACTGTGTGTGACTGTGTGTGTGACGCTGTGTGTGACTGTGTGTGACTGTGTGTGACTGTGTGTGAAGTGGGGGGGCTGTGTGTGTGACTGTGTGTGTGACTGTGTGTGTGACGCTGTGTGTGACTGTGTGTGACTGTGTGTGTGACTGTGTGTGACGCTGTGTGACACTGTGTGACTCTGTGTGTGACGCTGTGTGTGACGCTGTGTGTGACGCTGTGTGTGATGCTGTGTGTGACTTTGTGTGTGACGTTGTGTGTGACTGTGTGTTACTGCGTGTGACGCTGTGTGTGACTGTGTGTGACGCTGTGTGTGACGTTGTGTGTGACGCTGTGTGTGACGTTGTGTGTGACTGTGTGTGATGTTGTGTGTGACTGTGTGTGACTGTGTGTGAAGTGGGGGGGCTGTGTGTGTGACTGTGTGAGACTGTGTGTGTGACTGTGTGTGACGCTGTGTGTGACGTTGTGTGTGACGCTGTGTGTGACTGTGTGTGACGCTGTGTGTGATGTTGTGTGTGACGTTGTGTGTGACTGTGTGTTACTGCGTGTGACGGTGTGTGACTGTGTGTGACGCTGTGTGTGACGCTGTGTGTGACGCTGTGTGTGACTGTGTGACGCTGTGTGTGACGCTGTGTGTGACGCTGTGTGTGACGCTGTGTGTGACTGTGTGTGACGCTGTGTGTGACGCTGTGTGTGACGCTGTGTGTGACGCTGTGTGTGACGCTGTGTGTGACGTTGTGTGTGACGCTGTGTGTGACTGTGTGTGACGCTGTGTGTGATGTTGTGTGTGACGTTGTGTGTGACTGTGTGTTACTGCGTGTGACGCTGCATGTGACTGTGTGTGACGCTGTGTGTGACGCTGTGTGTGACGCTGTGTGTGATGTTGTGTGTGACGCTGTGTGTGACGCTGTGTGTGACGCTGTGTGTGACTGTGTGACGCTGTGTGTGACGCTGTGTGTGACGCTGTGTGTGACGCTGTGTGTGACGCTGTGTGTGACTGTGTGTGACGCTGTGTGTGACGCTGTGTGTGACGCTGTGTGTGACTGTGTGTGACGCTGTGTGTGACGCTGTGTGTGACTGTGTGTGACGCTGTGTGTGACGCTGTGTGTGACGCTGTGTGTGACTGTGTGTGACGCTGTGTGTGACGCTGTGTGTGACTGTGTGACGCTGTGTGTGACGCTGTGTGTGACGCTGTGTGTGACTGTGTGTGACGCTGTGTGTGACGCTGTGTGTGACGTTGTGTGTGACGCTGTGTGTGACGCTGTGTGTGACTGTGTGTGACGCTGTGTGTGACTGTGTGTGACTGTGTGTGACGCTGTGTGTGACTGTGTGTGTGACTGTGTGTGAGACTGTGTGTGTGACTGTGTGTGTGACTGTGTGTGTGACTGTGTGTGTTAGTGTGTGTGACTGTGTGTGACTGTGTGTGACTGTGTGTGACGCTGTGTGTGACCGTGTGTGACGCTGTGTGTGACTGTGTGTGTGACTGTGTGTGAGACTGTGTGATGCTGTGTGACTGTGTGTGTGACTGTGTGTGACGCTGTGTGTGACGCTGTGTGTGACGCTGTGTGTGACGCTGTGTGTGACTGTGTGACGCTGTGTGTGACGCTGTGTGTGACGCTGTGTGTGACGCTGTGTGTGACTGTGTGTGACGCTGTGTGTGACGCTGTGTGACGCTGTGTGTGACTGTGTGTGACGCTGTGTGTGACGCTGTGTGTGACTGTGTGTGTGACTGTGTGTGATGCTGTGTGTGTGACTGTGTGTGTGACTGTGTGTGTTAGTGTGTGTGATGCTGTGTGTGTGACTGTGTGTGTGACTGTGTGTGTTAGTGTGTGTGATGCTGTGTGTGTGACTGTGTGTGTGACTGTGTGTGACGCTGTGTGTGACCGTGTGTGACGCTGTGTGTGACTGTGTGTGAGACTGTGTGATGCTGTGTGACTGTGTGTGTGACTGTGTGTGTGACTGTGTGTGTTAGTGTGTGTGATGCTGTGTGTGTGACTGTGTGTGTGACTGTGTGTGTTAGTGTGTGTGATGCTGTGTGTGTGTGACTGTGTGTGAGACTGTGTGTGTGACTGTGTGTGTGACTGTGTGTGACTGTGTGATGCTGTGTGACTGTGTGTGTGACTGTGTGTGTGACTGTGTGTGACTGTGTGTGTCTGTGTGTGTGACTGTGTGTGACTGTGTGTGACTGTGTGTGTGACTGTGTGTGTGACGGTGTGTGTGACTGTGTGTGACTGTGTGTGTGACTGTGTGTGACTGTGTGTGACTGTGTGTGTGACTGTGTGTGACTGTGTGTGTGACTGTGTGTGTGACTGACTGTGTGTGTGACTGTGTGTGTGACTGTGTGTGTCTGTGTGTGTGACTGTGTGTGACTGTGTGTGTGACTGTGTGTGTGACTGTGTGTGTGACTGTGTGTGTGACTGTGTGTGACTGTGTGATGCTGTGTGACTGTGTGTGTGACTGTGTGTGTCTGTGTGTGTGACTGTGTGTGACTGTGTGTGACTGTGTGTGTGACTGTGTGTGTGACTGTGTGTGACTGTGTGTGACTGTGTGTGACTGTGTGTGTGACTGTGTGTGTGACGGTGTGTGTGACTGTGTGTGACTGTGTGTGTGACTGTGTGTGACTGTGTGTGACTGTGTGTGTGACTGTGTGTGACTGTGTGTGTGACTGTGTGTGACTGTGTGTGTGACTGTGTGTGTGACTGACTGTGTGTGTGACTGTGTGTGACTGTGTGATGCTGTGTGACTGTGTGTGACTGTGTGTGACTGTGTGTGTGACTGTGTGTGTGACTGACTGTGTGTGTGACTGTGTGTGACTGTGTGATGCTGTGTGACTGTGTGTGTGACTGTGTGTGTGACTGTGTGTGACTGTGTGTGACTGTGTGTGACTGTGTGTGAGACGCTGTGTGATGTTGCTGCCTGCAGCCTGTTGAACAGTTCTAATGCTGTCAGTGTTATCTGCAGACTGAACTGTTACTGTGTTACGTAACAAACTTTGTGGACTGTCTCTGTAAACTTCAGGACATGAATGCCTCTAAGCTGATTATCTGAGAATATCTCCTCGCCATGACTCTGTCTGCAGAGAAAACTGGGTTTGTAGGAGGACTCTTGGAGATGAGGACGGCTCCGACTTGCCGGATGTTCATATGAATTTACCTCACGCTTCCTTGGAACGTTCTCTGGGTCCTCCTCCTCCACCGAGTACGCATTCCTGACTTCAGGCGTGCCTGAAAATGGCTCGATGAACTCCGGCGTGGTGCGGCGGCCATAGCGTTTACTGCCCTTTACAAACTTAGGTTGGATCTCCGGAGACTCTGAAGAGAAACAACAAGAAGCTGAGCGGAGAGAGTCACATGACATCATTAAACACAGAAGAAAAAACTGACCCCTGACCTGTGTTAACCACACCTAGAAACAGCTGTCAGCATGACACACAGCTCCACTGTGAGCTGATTGGCTGTAGATCTACATCTGAGTCAGCAGGGGGCTGAAGTCTCCTTCTCTGATTGGTTAACTTGTTGAAGGGGAAATCAGTGAATTTTCATTTTCACTTAATGCTACGAGTCTTTCTTTAAAGACTTCTTTGTGATGGTTTGATCAGATTTGTCACTTTCAGGATCCTTTCTGTGATGTTGTCAGAGACGTTAAACATAACGCTGTTGTCTACCGCCCTCCCAAGCCTAACCCATCATTCCTCTCCGACTTCTCTCATTTCCTGACACAGCTTTGTGCTCTCTCTCCCTCCATCCTCCTCCTTGGTGATTTTAACATACACTTGGACTCCACAAACTCAACAATATCCACTGAATTCATCGAAATACTGAACTGCTTAAACTTAACTCAACTTCCCCACCCACAACCGCGGTCACATCCTGGATCTAGTCTGTTCCACTGGTCTCTCCATAAATCACCTCTCAGGCATGGATCTTACCATCTCCGACCACCTAGCTATTAACATAAACATTGACATTCCCACCCCCCTGCCAAAACAAAAACGCTCAATCCCCTTCCGCAAACTCAACACTGTCTCTCCTTCCGCTCTATCATCTGCCCTCATGGACAAAATGTCTGCTTTCCCTCCCTCTGACCTCACAGACTACTACAACCACACTCTCTCCTCCTGCCTCGACCAGCTCGCACCAATTAAAACCAAAACAATCTCCTTCACCCACTCTGCTCCCTGGTTCACTCCAGACCTCCGTCACATGAAAACCCATGCCCGTCAACTGGAAAGACTCCGCAACAAAACTGGACTCACTGTGCACGCTCAAGCCTACAAAGATCACCTCCAACAATACAAAGATGCCCTCTCCCACGCCCGATCCACCTACTACTCCCATCTCATACAGTCTGGCTCCAGGACCCCAAATCACTATTCTCCACCATCAACAAACTCCTCAACCCTTTGGACAACGGTTCCCAATCCTTCACAGCAGACAAATGCACCTCCTTCCTGTCATTCTTCCAAACAAAAATAGACACCATCTACAACAACCTGGCACCTCTTTTACCTGTCCCGCCTTCTTCCCCTTCCCCCACCTTAACCTCTCAGCAACTGTCCCAGTTCTCCCTCTGTCCCCTGCAGAGCTCTCTGACCTCATCACAGGAATGAAAACCTCCACCTGCCTTCTGGACCCCATCCCCACCAGTCTTGTCAAAGCCTGCCGTCCCACCCTATCCCCACTCATCATCTCAACAGTTAACTCCTCCCTCTCCACTGGGGCCGTTCCACTATCCCTCCAACTTGCTGCTGTCACCCCCATTTAAAAAAAACCTGGACTCAATCCCGACATCCCAAACAACTACAGACCCATCTCCAACCTCCCCTTTCTCTCAAAACTTCTGGAATGTGCTGTTGCTTCACAACTCAAAATCCACCTCTCTGCAAATGACCTCTATGAATCTTTCCAATCTGGTTTCCATTCCCACCACAGCCCCGAAACAGCTCTCCTCAAGATCACCAACAACCTTCTCCTCTCCTCTGATGCCGGAAACCTCAACATCGTCATCCTACTGGACCTAAGCGCAGCTTTTGACACCATCAACCATTCCATCCTTCTCTCCCGCCTTGAAACCACATTCAACATCACTGGCACTGCACTCTCCTGGCTCAAATCCTACCTCTCTGGCAGATACCAGTTCATCAGCATCAACCACTGCAAATCCCCCACTGCTCCTCTCTCCCAAGGTGTTCCCCAAGGTTCTGTACTAGGTCCCCTCCTCTTCATCATGTACATGCTCCCCATTGGTCACATCATCCACCGCCTATGGACTCCAGTTTCACTGCTTTGCCGACGACATCCAGCTCCACATCGCCACCAAAGTCATCACTCCTGTCACTCACTCAATCCTCACTGACTGCATCACAGAAATAAAATCCTGGCTTCAAACCAACTTTCTCAAACTCAACTGCGACAAATCAGAAGTCATTATCATCGGCCCAAAATCCCTCATCAAATCCACCAACAACTTCTCCCTCACCATCGATGGCTCCACAGTGCTCCCTGCCCCCCACATCCGTAACCTTGGTGTCATCTTCGACCAAACCCTCTCCTACGACAAACACATTAAACAAATCACCAAAACAGCCTTTTTCCACCTCAGAAACATCGCCCGCCTCCACCCATCACTCTCATTCTCAGCTGCCGAGACCCTCACTCACGCATTCATCACCTCCAGATGAGACTATTGTAACAGTCTCCTCTATGGTTCACCATCCAAATCACTCAAGAAACTTCAATACATTCAAAACTCCGCTGCTCGTCTCCTCACACACTCCCGCACCCGAGATCACATCACCCCTGTCCTTCATGACCTCCACTGGCTTCCCATCCCCCAGCCTATCCACTTCAAACTCCTCATCCTCACCTACAAAGCCCTCCACAACCTGGCTCCCCCCTACCTGTCTGAGCTCCTCCACCGACACACTCCGACCCGCACTCTCTGGTCTGCAGATGCAAACCTCCTGTCCCCCCCCTGCAGGACCAACCTTCGGTCCTGGGGGGACAGGGCCTTCTCCATTGCAGTTCCCACCCTCTGGAACTCTCTCCCTAAAAACATCAGAGACTCCCCACACTCACTTCCTACAAGAAATCCCTAAAAACTCATCTTATCATCACCGCCTACAACCACTGACTTTTTTTGTTGTTTCCTGTCAAAGCATCTTTGAGTATTTAGAAAAGCGCTATATAAATCTAATTTATTATTATTATAATTTTAAACTTTGATATGATTCTAGAACAATTTAAGTTTGATATCCAAACCTGTTTGTTACCACGGCAACAACAATAGAAGACCAAGACACCTTAGAGTGTTTGGATAACATCATGAACATGTGGACATCTTACAGAAAATATATCAAAAACAGGATTCAGATTTTACCTGCTCTAGGGAAGGTCTCCGTTTCTGCTGGAACAGGCTCCGTGCTCGAAGACAGAACCAGAATCAGGGCCTCCTTGAACTGCTCGAAGTCAACCTGCAAAAACCGTCAAGAGACGACGTCAACCTACCACACACCACACACAGATACAGATACACGCACGCACGCACGCACGCACGCACGCACGCACGCACGTGTTGAAGCTGTCTGATGCTGTGATTGGAGCTGAAGTGACTCACCCTGGCAGCACGCCGGTCCTGGTCCTGCAGCAGGGTCTGCATCAGAGCTGCTGCGGCCTCTTCCAGGTGAAGGGACTCACAGAGGTCAGACAGTTCCTCCAGGCACAGCGAGCCGCAGCTGCTGCCATCAAAACTGTTAAAAAGTTCTTTGAGCCGCTCCTCGTAGTGGTCCTGCTCCTGGGCGTCGTCCATCCCACAGGACAGCAGCCGGCCCTGAAGGATGAGGACAGAAAGATCACAGACGATGAAGACACCATGAATCTATCTCACCTTAAAGGCTGCAGGTATTTAACCCTTTAGGGACTCTACACAACAACCTGTCATCTGTTGAATCAGAATCTGGAAAGGGCGGGGCTTCTGATCGGACTCATGTGCTGCTGTCAGAACACAATTCATTAACTTGTTCTGTTTTCCTGGTGAGATTTTCACGGTCACTACCGAGGGAAAGGGAAGTGCTGCGAGCAAACTTTGGTAGCCTAGCAACACTGAGGGCTGGTGAGAAGCGCTCTGAAACGGCGGTCATGGACGCTGACAGTACCAAACAAAGCCATAAAGAGACACATTTTATTTTGGGGTCTGAGCGATGAGGTTTCTCAGCGGGAGCTTCGGCCGGCTGACAGGAGCTGACTGTAATCCGGGGAAGCTAATCTGCTTGATCAAATTATGTTTAATAAAGGATGTGGTTCTTCTCCCTGACGGGCTCACGGCGATGTTCATGTTTATGACAAATGTTTGGATGGTACAAAACAAATCTATGAAGGCTGGAGAGACAACTGCCATGTTCTTCAAAGTACAGTCGCTAGCTACCCCGCCTCATGTTTGTTAAATATGAGAGAAACGCAGAAAAGAGTTGAAGGCAGGGGTCGACCAGTAGCTTGACTGGTGAAGAGAGCGATGTAGGGTTAGGGCTCTTTCTGCTCTAAAAGGATCTTACCTTCACAAAATGATCCATCTCTGCAGAGATCAGAAACAGATCGACAATCAGAGCCGCTCAGGACACTTTCAGAGGACGGTAGTGGATCAGGAGCGCTTTCCATCAAAGATGACGTTACAGAGAAGATCGTCTGACTGAAAGCTCAAAATATGCACTGAAGCAAATCCAAAGTGTTTTGGAGTGAGTTGTCATGGAAACGTCCATCCTAACAGCACGTAGTCCTCACAGAGGGACTAAGACTGCACACTGCTCATGCTCGGAGACATTTACAGGGACGGCTTTGGTTAATCCAATTAGAAAGATTAGACAATCAGGTAAATTGAAAGATGTGGTCAAGTCTGAGAGCGACTCTGTTTTAAACCCAGACGCACATGAGAGGGAAAGTTCACCCTGACCCTTAACCTTCAAAAGAGACCATATAAACAACGCTGACTTCAAACTGAGACCACGTTAACGGGCTGGCAGAGTCAGTCACTGAGACCACGTTAACGGGCTGGCAGAGTCAGTCACTGAGACCACGTTAACGGGCTGGCAGAGTCAGTCACTGAGACCACGTTAACGGGCTGGCAGAGTCAGTCACTGAGACCACGTTAACGGGCTGGCAGAGTCAGTCACACGGACATGGACTAAGCTGTCACTTGTGTAATTGAAAAACAATGAGAGCCTTCTGATACAGAGCCAGACCTCTTTGTAACCCCAGATGACATCAGTCCCATCCGCAGCAGAGGTCACCTGAGGCTTAAGCAGGTCAACGTTAGCTAACAGGACCGCAAATAGCAGCAGAGCAAAGTCATCACATCAAACTGTCTCCGTAAGTTTAATACTGAAGATTCACTCAGTTCACTCTGTGACCCAGACAAGACTCCAGATCTGAGGGCCCCTACACAATGTCTGAACCAGTCAGAACGATATAAACCAGTGAGGACGATATAAACCAGTGAGGACGATATAAACCAGTCAGGACGATATAAACCAGTGAGGACGATATAAACCAGTCAGGACGATATAAACCAGTGAGGACGATATAAACCAGTCAGGACGATATAAACCAGTGAGGACGATATAAACCAGTCAGAACGATATAAACCAGTCAGGACGATATAAACCAGTGAGGACGATATAAACCAGTCAGGACGATATAAACCAGTGAGGACGATATAAACCAGTGAGGACGATATAAACCAGTCAGGACGATATAAACCAGTGAGGACGATATAAACCAGTGAGGACAATATAAACCAGTCAGGACGATATAAACCAGTGAGGACGATATAAACCAGTCAGGACGATATAAACCAGTGAGGACGATATAAACCAGTGAGGACGATATAAACCAGTGAGGACGATATAAACCAGTGAGGACGATATAAACCAGTCAGGACGATATAAACCAGTGAGGACGATATAAACCAGTCAGGACGATATAAACCAGTGAGGACGATATAAACCAGTCAGGACGATATAAACCAGTGAGGACGATATAAACCAGTCAAGACGATATAAACCAGTCAGGACGATATAAACCAGTGAGGACGATATAAACCAGTCAGGACGATATAAACCAGTGAGGACGATATAAACCAGTCAAGACGATATAAACCAGTCAGGACGATATAAACCAGTGAGGACGATATAAACCAGTCAGGACGATATAAACCAGTCAGGACGATATAAACCAGTGAGGACGATATAAACCAGTCAGGACGATATAAACCAGTGAGGACGATATAAACCAGTGAGGACGATATAAACCAGTCAGGACGATATAAACCAGTGAGGACGATATAAACCAGTCAGGACGATATAAACCAGTCAGGACGATATAAACCAGTGAGGACGATATAAACCAGTGAGGACGATATAAACCAGTGAGGACGATATAAACCAGTCAGGACGATATAAACCAGTCAGGACTGTAACTGGAACAGAGCAGACTTTTCTCTGGTTTCTTTCTGGCTGATTAAAGTTTGTCACCATGACTAAACGTTCTCGCCCCTCTGTCAGTCGTTGTTTGAGGAACATTTTAAAGTGAACCCTTCCCGTCCGGTCAGACGCTCAGAGATGAACCTGATGGCTTTCAGACCTTCAGGCTCGAGATTAAGAGCCAACCAACAAACTTTTCTTTGAGTCTAAATGTCTATGCAAAGAGCTCCCTACTGACCCCTGACCCCTGCTTCTCCAGCTGGTCCCCGTGACATCATTATGCGCCCCGCCAGGTGTCCCCCACACCCCGAGACTCGGGGGGCCCATTCACCAAACAACAATAGGGACAAAAACCAAATCAGTATTCTGCCTCTGCACAGCCCATTGCTCAGCAGAGAAGTGCAGAGAAAAACCTGGAACACAGTCAGGAAGTGATCCGACAAGTTGTCGCTCTCAGCCCCTACCACCTTCAGTCAACAGGAGACGATCCCCCTGGACGCCCCCCTGGACGCCCCCCTGCTCGGCTCGCAAGATCACCACGATCTGACATCTGCTGCTGCAGTCACAGAATCAGTCCAGGTCACGAGAAGGAGGTTCAGAGAGTGCTCAGCAGCACCAACACACAAACGCTGACCCAGGTCAGTCTTTGAAACTCACTGCATAGATAAATAAAGATGAAAACATGAACTGTTAAAAATGCTCTCTCTCTCAAATTCTTTCATCTCGTTTAAAATCAAAGACACACACACACACACACACACACACACACACACACACACACACACACACACACACACACACACACACACACACACACACACACACACACACACACACACACACACACACACACACGACTTCGGAATGTTTCACTTCTGATATGCTGAAGATAGATAGGTGGGCTAAACTAACCGGGCTAATGTTGCATTCAGGTGCTCCTCGGATTATCCCACTTTCAGAGTGACAAAGTCATTCTCTCGTTTTCAGAGCATTCACGAACTTTTAGTCGTGAACAGAAAACAACATGGAGGCTTAATTTATGTGTTTTCACATGTACAGCTCAGGGTCATCGTGCGTGGACGGAAACTAACACTTCAATCTAAAAACGAGGTAAAGACATTCAATGAGCCACACACAGAGAGCAGTGTGTTCAACGAACCATCCAGTCGCTCCACTTAGAAATAGTTCGCTTCTTAAGTTATATCTTTACGACGTTCTGTATGTTGTTGTTCTCCGTTTTCAGGAGGAGCTCGTTTTTCCGATTATTTTGACGCTCCCTGAATGCGTAGTAACATCCTGAAACGTCTCAAAGTGCAATAAAGAGGAAATCAGGCGATTTGAAGAGTAACAGATCAAACACTCACCGAACAAGGACCAAACGACTCTCCTTCTGCAGCTCCGATTAATCGAATAAAGCGAGCATAAAAAGTCCGAACGTCTCTCCTGAGGGCTCGTCGTGATTCGTCGCATTAAACCGTCAGATATTCAATAGTCCTCTTGTTGGACCCGTTTAAGTCAAAACTCAGAGTCTGGACTTTCTGAGGTTTGTCTGCAGCTCGTCTTTGTGTCCTCTGAAACATCCTAAACCTCCTCCTCCGGCTCCAGTTTGAAAAGTGTCTGAGAGAGGAAGGGGCGGTGACCGGGAGCTGCGTCAGCCTGACCGGAGAAACACTGACCCCTGTAGACCAGATGGACTGACCCCTGTAGACCAGATAC
Organism: Labrus bergylta; assembly: GCF_963930695.1. NCBI lineage: Eukaryota > Metazoa > Chordata > Actinopteri > Labriformes > Labridae > Labrus > Labrus bergylta. The sequence continues at coordinate 27,043,698 of NC_089212.1, read as the reverse complement.
AGACTGACCCCTGTAGACCAGATACAGACTGACCCCTGTAGACCAGATGGACTGACCCCTGTAGACCAGATACAGACTGACCTCTGTAGACCAGATACAGACTGACTCCTGTAGACCAGATACAGACTGACCCCTGTAGACCAGATGGACTGACCCCTGTGGACCAGATACAGACTGACCCCTGTGGACCAGATACAGACTGACCCCTGTAGACCAGATACAGACTGACTCCTGTAGACCAGATACAGACTGACCCCTGTAGACCAGATACAGACTGACCCCTGTAGACCAGATGGACTGACCCCTGTAGACCAGATACAGACTGACCTCTGTAGACCAGATACAGACTGACCTCTGTAGACCAGATACAGACTGACCCCTGTAGACCAGATGGACTGACCCCTGTGGACCAGATACAGACTGACCCCTGTGGACCAGATACAGACTGACCCCTGTAGACCAGATGCAGACTGACCCCTGTAGACCAGATGCAGACTGACTCCTGTAGACCAGATACAGACTGACTCCTGTAGACCAGATACAGACTGACCCCTGTAGACCAGATGGACTGACTCCTGTAGACCAGATACAGACTGACCCCTGTAGACCAGATGGACTGACCCCTGTAGACCAGATACAGATTGACCCCTGTGGACCAGATACAGACTGACTCCTGTAGACCAGATACAGACTGACTCCTGTAGACCAGATGGACTGACCCCTGTAGACCAGATACAGACTGACTCCTGTAGACCAGATACTGACCCCTGTAGACCAGATGGACTGACTCCTGTGGACCAGATACAGACTGACTCCTGTAGACCAGATACAGACTGACTCCTATAGACCAGATACAGACTGACCCCTGTGGACCAGATACAGACTGACCCCTGTAGACCAGATACAGACTGACTCCTGTAGACCAGATACAGACTGACTCCTGTAGACCAGATACAGACTGACCCCTGTAGACCAGATGGACTGACCCCTGTGGACCAGATACAGACTGACCCCTGTAGACCAGATGCAGACTGACCCCTGTAGACCAGATGCAGACTGACCCCTGTGGACCAGATACAGACTGACCTCTGTAGACCAGATACAGACTGACCTCTGTAGACCAGATGGACTGACCCCTGTGGACCAGATACAGACTGACCCCTGTGGACCAGATACAGACTGACCCCTGTAGACCAGATACAGACTGACTCCTGTAGACCAGATACAGACTGACTCCTGTAGACCAGATACAGACTGACCCCTGTAGACCAGATGGACTGACCCCTGTGGACCAGATACAGACTGACTCCTGTAGACCAGATACAGACTGACTCCTGTAGACCAGATGGACTGACCCCTGTGGACCAGATACAGACTGACCCCTGTAGACCAGATGCAGACTGACCCCTGTAGACCAGATGCAGACTGACTCCTGTAGACCAGATACAGACTGACTCCTGTAGACCAGATACAGACTGACCCCTGTAGACCAGATGGACTGACCCCTGTAGACCAGATACAGATTGACCCCTGTAGACCAGATACAGACTGACTCCTGTAGACCAGATACAGACTGACTCCTGTAGACCAGATGGACTGACCCCTGTAGACCAGATACAGACTGACTCCTGTAGACCAGATACTGACCCCTGTAGACCAGATGGACTGACTCCTGTGGACCAGATACAGACTGACTCCTGTAGACCAGATGCAGACTGACCCCTGTAGACCAGATACAGACTGACTCCTGTAGACCAGATACAGACTGACCCCTGTAGACCAGATGGACTGACCCCTGTAGACCAGATACAGACTGACCCCTGTGGACCAGATACAGACTGACTCCTGTAGACCAGATGGACTGACCCCTGTAGACCAGATACAGACTGACTCCTGTAGACCAGATACTGACCCCTGTAGACCAGATGGACTGACTCCTGTGGACCAGATACAGACTGACTCCTGTAGACCAGATGGACTGACCCCTGTAGACCAGATACAGACTGACTCCTGTAGACCAGATACAGACTGACTCCTGTGGACCAGATACAGACAGACTCCTGTGGACCAGATACAGACTGACTCCTGTAGACCAGATGGACTGACCCCTGTAGACCAGATACAGACTGACTCCTGTAGACCAGATACTGACCCCTGTAGACCAGATGGACTGACTCCTGTGGACCAGATACAGACTGACTCCTGTGGACCAGATACAGACAGACTCCTGTGGACCAGATACAGACTGACTCCTGTAGACCAGATACAGACTGACTCCTATAGACCAGATACAGACTGACCCCTGTAGACCAGATGGACTGACCCCTGTAGACCAGATACAGACTGACTCCTGTGGACCAGATACAGACTGACCCCTGTAGACCAGATACAGACTGACTCCTGTAGACCAGATACAGACTGACCCCTGTAGACCAGATGGACTGACCCCTGTAGACCAGATACAGATTGACCCCTGTAGACCAGATACAGACTGACTCCTGTAGACCAGATACAGACTGACTCCTGTAGACCAGATGGACTGACCCCTGTAGACCAGATACAGACTGACTCCTGTAGACCAGATACTGACCCCTGTAGACCAGATGGACTGACTCCTGTGGACCAGATACAGACTGACTCCTGTAGACCAGATGCAGACTGACCCCTGTAGACCAGATACAGACTGACTCCTGTAGACCAGATACAGACTGACCCCTGTAGACCAGATGGACTGACCCCTGTAGACCAGATACAGACTGACCCCTGTGGACCAGATACAGACTGACTCCTGTAGACCAGATGGACTGACCCCTGTAGACCAGATACAGACTGACTCCTGTAGACCAGATACTGACCCCTGTAGACCAGATGGACTGACTCCTGTGGACCAGATACAGACTGACTCCTGTGGACCAGATACAGACAGACTCCTGTGGACCAGATACAGACTGACTCCTGTAGACCAGATACAGACTGACTCCTATAGACCAGATACAGACTGACCCCTGTAGACCAGATGGACTGACCCCTGTAGACCAGATACAGACTGACTCCTGTAGACCAGATACAGACTGACCCCTGTAGACCAGATGGACTGACTCCTGTAGACCAGATACAGACTGACCCCTGTAGACCAGATGGACTGACTCCTGTAGACCAGATACAGACTGACCCCTGTAGACCAGATGGACTGACCCCTGTAGACCAGATACAGATTGACCCCTGTGGACCAGATACAGACTGACTCCTGTAGACCAGATACAGACTGACTCCTGTAGACCAGATGGACTGACCCCTGTAGACCAGATACAGACTGACTCCTGTAGACCAGATACTGACCCCTGTAGACCAGATGGACTGACTCCTGTGGACCAGATACAGACTGACTCCTGTAGACCAGATACAGACTGACTCCTATAGACCAGATACAGACTGACCCCTGTGGACCAGATACAGACTGACCCCTGTAGACCAGATACAGACTGACTCCTGTAGACCAGATACAGACTGACTCCTGTAGACCAGATACAGACTGACCCCTGTAGACCAGATACAGACTGACTCCTGTAGACCAGATACAGACTGACTCCTGTAGACCAGATACAGACTGACCCCTGTAGACCAGATGGACTGACCCCTGTGGACCAGATACAGACTGACTCCTGTAGACCAGATACAGACTGACTCCTGTAGACCAGATGGACTGACCCCTGTGGACCAGATACAGACTGACCCCTGTAGACCAGATGCAGACTGACCCCTGTAGACCAGATGCAGACTGACTCCTGTAGACCAGATACAGACTGACTCCTGTAGACCAGATACAGACTGACCCCTGTAGACCAGATGGACTGACCCCTGTAGACCAGATACAGATTGACCCCTGTAGACCAGATACAGACTGACTCCTGTAGACCAGATACAGACTGACTCCTGTAGACCAGATGGACTGACCCCTGTAGACCAGATACAGACTGACTCCTGTAGACCAGATACTGACCCCTGTAGACCAGATGGACTGACTCCTGTGGACCAGATACAGACTGACTCCTGTAGACCAGATGCAGACTGACCCCTGTAGACCAGATACAGACTGACTCCTGTAGACCAGATACAGACTGACCCCTGTAGACCAGATGGACTGACCCCTGTAGACCAGATACAGACTGACCCCTGTGGACCAGATACAGACTGACTCCTGTAGACCAGATGGACTGACCCCTGTAGACCAGATACAGACTGACTCCTGTAGACCAGATACTGACCCCTGTAGACCAGATGGACTGACTCCTGTGGACCAGATACAGACTGACTCCTGTAGACCAGATGGACTGACCCCTGTAGACCAGATACAGACTGACTCCTGTAGACCAGATACAGACTGACTCCTGTGGACCAGATACAGACAGACTCCTGTGGACCAGATACAGACTGACTCCTGTAGACCAGATGGACTGACCCCTGTAGACCAGATACAGACTGACTCCTGTAGACCAGATACTGACCCCTGTAGACCAGATGGACTGACTCCTGTGGACCAGATACAGACTGACTCCTGTGGACCAGATACAGACAGACTCCTGTGGACCAGATACAGACTGACTCCTGTAGACCAGATGGACTGACCCCTGTAGACCAGATACAGACTGACTCCTGTAGACCAGATACAGACTGACTCCTGTGGACCAGATACAGACAGACTCCTGTGGACCAGATACAGACTGACTCCTGTAGACCAGATGGACTGACCCCTGTAGACCAGATACAGACTGACTCCTGTAGACCAGATACTGACCCCTGTAGACCAGATGGACTGACTCCTGTGGACCAGATACAGACTGACTCCTGTGGACCAGATACAGACAGACTCCTGTGGACCAGATACAGACTGACTCCTGTAGACCAGATACAGACTGACTCCTGTAGACCAGATACTGACCCCTGTAGACCAGATGGACTGACTCCTGTGGACCAGATACAGACTGACTCCTGTAGACCAGATGGACTGACCCCTGTAGACCAGATACAGACTGACTCCTGTAGACCAGATACAGACTGACTCCTGTGGACCAGATACAGACAGACTCCTGTGGACCAGATACAGACTGACTCCTGTAGACCAGATGGACTGACCCCTGTAGACCAGATACAGACTGACTCCTGTAGACCAGATACTGACCCCTGTAGACCAGATGGACTGACTCCTGTGGACCAGATACAGACTGACTCCTGTGGACCAGATACAGACAGACTCCTGTGGACCAGATACAGACTGACTCCTGTAGACCAGATACAGACTGACTCCTATAGACCAGATACAGACTGACCCCTGTAGACCAGATGGACTGACCCCTGTAGACCAGATACAGACTGACTCCTGTGGACCAGATACAGACTGACCCCTGTAGACCAGATACAGACTGACTCCTGTAGACCAGATACAGACTGACCCCTGTAGACCAGATGGACTGACCCCTGTAGACCAGATACAGATTGACCCCTGTAGACCAGATACAGACTGACTCCTGTAGACCAGATACAGACTGACTCCTGTAGACCAGATGGACTGACCCCTGTAGACCAGATACAGACTGACTCCTGTAGACCAGATACTGACCCCTGTAGACCAGATGGACTGACTCCTGTGGACCAGATACAGACTGACTCCTGTAGACCAGATGCAGACTGACCCCTGTAGACCAGATACAGACTGACTCCTGTAGACCAGATACAGACTGACCCCTGTAGACCAGATGGACTGACCCCTGTAGACCAGATACAGACTGACCCCTGTGGACCAGATACAGACTGACTCCTGTAGACCAGATGGACTGACCCCTGTAGACCAGATACAGACTGACTCCTGTAGACCAGATACTGACCCCTGTAGACCAGATGGACTGACTCCTGTGGACCAGATACAGACTGACTCCTGTGGACCAGATACAGACAGACTCCTGTGGACCAGATACAGACTGACTCCTGTAGACCAGATACAGACTGACTCCTATAGACCAGATACAGACTGACCCCTGTAGACCAGATGGACTGACCCCTGTAGACCAGATACAGACTGACTCCTGTGGACCAGATACAGACTGACCCCTGTAGACCAGATACAGACTGACCCCTGTAGACCAGATGGACTGACCCCTGTGGACCAGATACAGACTGACCCCTGTGGACCAGATACAGACTGACCCCTGTAGACCAGATGCAGACTGACCCCTGTAGACCAGATGCAGACTGACTCCTGTAGACCAGATACAGACTGACTCCTGTAGACCAGATACAGACTGACCCCTGTAGACCAGATGGACTGACTCCTGTAGACCAGATACAGACTGACCCCTGTAGACCAGATGGACTGACCCCTGTAGACCAGATACAGATTGACCCCTGTGGACCAGATACAGACTGACTCCTGTAGACCAGATACAGACTGACTCCTGTAGACCAGATGGACTGACCCCTGTAGACCAGATACAGACTGACTCCTGTAGACCAGATACTGACCCCTGTAGACCAGATGGACTGACTCCTGTGGACCAGATACAGACTGACTCCTGTAGACCAGATACAGACTGACTCCTATAGACCAGATACAGACTGACCCCTGTGGACCAGATACAGACTGACCCCTGTAGACCAGATACAGACTGACTCCTGTAGACCAGATACAGACTGACTCCTGTAGACCAGATACAGACTGACCCCTGTAGACCAGATGGACTGACCCCTGTGGACCAGATACAGACTGACCCCTGTAGACCAGATGCAGACTGACCCCTGTAGACCAGATGCAGACTGACCCCTGTGGACCAGATACAGACTGACCTCTGTAGACCAGATACAGACTGACCTCTGTAGACCAGATGGACTGACCCCTGTGGACCAGATACAGACTGACCCCTGTGGACCAGATACAGACTGACCCCTGTAGACCAGATACAGACTGACTCCTGTAGACCAGATACAGACTGACTCCTGTAGACCAGATACAGACTGACCCCTGTAGACCAGATGGACTGACCCCTGTGGACCAGATACAGACTGACTCCTGTAGACCAGATACAGACTGACTCCTGTAGACCAGATGGACTGACCCCTGTGGACCAGATACAGACTGACCCCTGTAGACCAGATGCAGACTGACCCCTGTAGACCAGATGCAGACTGACTCCTGTAGACCAGATGCAGACTGACTCCTGTAGACCAGATACAGACTGACTCCTGTAGACCAGATACAGACTGACCCCTGTAGACCAGATGGACTGACCCCTGTAGACCAGATACAGATTGACCCCTGTAGACCAGATACAGACTGACTCCTGTAGACCAGATACAGACTGACTCCTGTAGACCAGATGGACTGACCCCTGTAGACCAGATACAGACTGACTCCTGTAGACCAGATACTGACCCCTGTAGACCAGATGGACTGACTCCTGTGGACCAGATACAGACTGACTCCTGTAGACCAGATGCAGACTGACCCCTGTAGACCAGATACAGACTGACTCCTGTAGACCAGATACAGACTGACCCCTGTAGACCAGATGGACTGACCCCTGTAGACCAGATACAGACTGACCCCTGTGGACCAGATACAGACTGACTCCTGTAGACCAGATGGACTGACCCCTGTAGACCAGATACAGACTGACTCCTGTAGACCAGATACTGACCCCTGTAGACCAGATGGACTGACTCCTGTGGACCAGATACAGACTGACTCCTGTAGACCAGATGGACTGACCCCTGTAGACCAGATACAGACTGACTCCTGTAGACCAGATACTGACCCCTGTAGACCAGATGGACTGACTCCTGTGGACCAGATACAGACTGACTCCTGTGGACCAGATACAGACAGACTCCTGTGGACCAGATACAGACTGACTCCTGTAGACCAGATGGACTGACCCCTGTAGACCAGATACAGACTGACTCCTGTAGACCAGATACTGACCCCTGTAGACCAGATGGACTGACTCCTGTGGACCAGATACAGACTGACTCCTGTGGACCAGATACAGACAGACTCCTGTGGACCAGATACAGACTGACTCCTGTAGACCAGATACAGACTGACTCCTATAGACCAGATACAGACTGACCCCTGTAGACCAGATGGACTGACCCCTGTAGACCAGATACAGACTGACTCCTGTGGACCAGATACAGACTGACCCCTGTAGACCAGATACAGACTGACTCCTGTAGACCAGATACAGACTGACCCCTGTAGACCAGATGGACTGACCCCTGTAGACCAGATACAGATTGACCCCTGTAGACCAGATACAGACTGACTCCTGTAGACCAGATACAGACTGACTCCTGTAGACCAGATGGACTGACCTCTGTAGACCAGATACAGACTGACTCCTGTAGACCAGATACTGACCCCTGTAGACCAGATGGACTGACTCCTGTGGACCAGATACAGACTGACTCCTGTAGACCAGATGCAGACTGACCCCTGTAGACCAGATACAGACTGACTCCTGTAGACCAGATACAGACTGACCCCTGTAGACCAGATGGACTGACCCCTGTAGACCAGATACAGACTGACCCCTGTGGACCAGATACAGACTGACTCCTGTAGACCAGATGGACTGACCCCTGTAGACCAGATACAGACTGACTCCTGTAGACCAGATACTGACCCCTGTAGACCAGATGGACTGACTCCTGTGGACCAGATACAGACTGACTCCTGTGGACCAGATACAGACAGACTCCTGTGGACCAGATACAGACTGACTCCTGTAGACCAGATACAGACTGACTCCTATAGACCAGATACAGACTGACCCCTGTAGACCAGATGGACTGACCCCTGTAGACCAGATACAGACTGACTCCTGTGGACCAGATACAGACTGACCCCTGTAGACCAGATACAGACTGACCCCTGTGGACCAGATACAGACTGACCCCTGTAGACCAGATGGACTGACCCCTGTGGACCAGATACAGACTGACTCCTGTGGACCAGATACAGACTGACTCCTGTGGACCAGATACAGACCGACCCCTGTGGACCAGATACAGACTGACCCCTGTAGACCAGATACAGACTGACTCCTATATACCAGATACAGACTGACTCCTGTAGACCAGATACAGACTGACCCCTGTAGACCAGATACAGACTGACTCCTGTAGACCAGATGGACTGACCCCTGTGGACCAGATACAGACTGACTCCTGTAGACCAGATACAGACTGACTCCTGTAGACCAGATGGACTGACCCCTGTGGACCAGATACAGACTGACCCCTGTAGACCAGATGCAGACTGACCCCTGTAGACCAGATGCAGACTGACTCCTGTAGACCAGATACAGACTGACTCCTGTAGACCAGATACAGACTGACCCCTGTAGACCAGATGGACTGACCCCTGTAGACCAGATACAGATTGACCCCTGTAGACCAGATACAGACTGACTCCTGTAGACCAGATACAGACTGACTCCTGTAGACCAGATGGACTGACCCCTGTAGACCAGATACAGACTGACTCCTGTAGACCAGATACTGACCCCTGTAGACCAGATGGACTGACTCCTGTGGACCAGATACAGACTGACTCCTGTAGACCAGATGCAGACTGACCCCTGTAGACCAGATACAGACTGACTCCTGTAGACCAGATACAGACTGACCCCTGTAGACCAGATGGACTGACCCCTGTAGACCAGATACAGACTGACCCCTGTGGACCAGATACAGACTGACTCCTGTAGACCAGATGGACTGACCCCTGTAGACCAGATACAGACTGACTCCTGTAGACCAGATACTGACCCCTGTAGACCAGATGGACTGACTCCTGTGGACCAGATACAGACTGACTCCTGTAGACCAGATGGACTGACCCCTGTAGACCAGATACAGACTGACTCCTGTAGACCAGATACTGACCCCTGTAGACCAGATGGACTGACTCCTGTGGACCAGATACAGACTGACTCCTGTGGACCAGATACAGACAGACTCCTGTGGACCAGATACAGACTGACTCCTGTAGACCAGATGGACTGACCCCTGTAGACCAGATACAGACTGACTCCTGTAGACCAGATACTGACCCCTGTAGACCAGATGGACTGACTCCTGTGGACCAGATACAGACTGACTCCTGTGGACCAGATACAGACAGACTCCTGTGGACCAGATACAGACTGACTCCTGTAGACCAGATACAGACTGACTCCTATAGACCAGATACAGACTGACTCCTGTAGACCAGATACAGACTGACCCCTGTAGACCAGATGGACTGACCCCTGTAGACCAGATACAGACTGACCCCTGTGGACCAGATACAGACTGACTCCTGTAGACCAGATGGACTGACCCCTGTAGACCAGATACAGACTGACTCCTGTAGACCAGATACTGACCCCTGTAGACCAGATGGACTGACTCCTGTGGACCAGATACAGACTGACTCCTGTGGACCAGATACAGACAGACTCCTGTGGACCAGATACAGACTGACTCCTGTAGACCAGATACAGACTGACTCCTATAGACCAGATACAGACTGACCCCTGTAGACCAGATGGACTGACCCCTGTAGACCAGATACAGACTGACTCCTGTGGACCAGATACAGACTGACCCCTGTGGACCAGATACAGACTGACCCCTGTAGACCAGATGGACTGACCCCTGTGGACCAGATACAGACTGACTCCTGTGGACCAGATACAGACTGACTCCTGTGGACCAGATACAGACCGACCCCTGTGGACCAGATACAGACTGACCCCTGTAGACCAGATACAGACTGACTCCTATATACCAGATACAGACTGACTCCTGTAGACCAGATACAGACTGACCCCTGTAGACCAGATACAGACTGACTCCTATAGACCAGATACAGACTGACTCCTGTAGACCAGATGGACTGACCCCTGTAAACCAGATACAGACAGACTCCTATAGACCAGATACAGACTGACTCCTGTAGACCAGATGGACTGACCCCTGTAGACCAGATACAGACAGACTCCTATAGACCAGATACAGACTGACCCCTGTAGACCAGATACAGACTGACTCCTATAGACCAGATACAGACTGACCCCTGTAGACCAGATACAGACTGACTCCTATAGACCAGATACAGACTGACTCCTGTAGACCAGATGGACTGACCCCTGTAAACCAGATACAGACAGACTCCTATAGACCAGATACAGACTGACTCCTGTAGACCAGATGGACTGACCCCTGTAGACCAGATACAGACAGACTCCTATAGACCAGATACAGACTGACTCCTGTAGACCAGATACAGACTGACCCCTGTAGACCAGATACAGACTGACTCCTATAGACCAGATACAGACTGACTCCTGTAGACCAGATGGACTGACCCCTGTAGACCAGATACAGACTGACCCCTGTAGACCAGATACAGACTGACCCCTGTAGACCAGATACAGACTGACTCCTGTAGACCAGATGGACTGACCCCTGTAGACCAGATACAGACTGACCCCTGTAGACCAGATACAGACTGACTCCTGTAGACCAGATGGACTGACCCCTGTAGACCAGATACAGACTGACCCCTGTAGACCAGATACAGACTGACCCCTGTAGACCAGATACAGACTGACCCCTGTAGACCAGATACAGACTGACTCCTGTAGACCAGATGGACTGACCCCTGTAGACCAGATACAGACTGACCCCTGTAGACCAGATACAGACTGACCCCTGTAGACCAGATACAGACTGACCCCTGTAGACCAGATACAGACTGACTCCTGTAGACCAGATGGACTGACCCCTGCTACCCCTTTATTTAATGTAAATGTTTTTTTTTACTTTTTGCTATTTTTGCTAATTAAATTCTTGACAGTTTTTTTAACTGTTGTAACGTAAAACTGTCCTCCAGTAGGGATCAATAAATTTATCTTTATCTCTTTAAATAAAGATAAAAATGTCTGCAGGTAAAATGTGTCATGAATTAGCTATACAAATAAAGATTGATTGACAGTAAATAAAAGTGGGCTCTGAACCGAACCTTGAGGTACTCCTTTAAAGATTACAAGACATAGAATTAAATATGTAAAATATTTATTTTAATGTACAAAAGGAAGGGTTAGAGTTAGTGGACCCCCCAGGAAGAAAGGGTTAGAGTTAGTGGATCCCCAGGAAGAGAGGGTTAGAGTTAGTGGACCCCCCAGGAAGAGAGGGTTAGAGTTAGTGGACCCCCAGGAAGAAAGGGTTAGAGTTAGTGGATCCCCAGGAAGAGAGGGTTAGAGTTAGTGGACCCCCAGGAAGAGAGAGTTAGAGTTAGTGGACCCCCAGGAAGAGAGGGTTAGAGTTAGTGGATCCCCAGGAAGAGAGGGTTAGTTAGTGGACCCCCCAGGAAGAGAGGGTTAGAGTTAGTGGACCCCCAGGAAGAGAGGGTTAGAGTTAGTGGACCCCCAGGAAGAGAGGGTTAGAGTTAGTGGACCCCCAGGAAGAGAGGGTTAGAGTTAGTGGATCCCCCAGGAAGAGAGGGTTAGTTAGTGGACCCCCCAGGAAGAGAGGGTTAGAGTTAGTGGACCCCCAGGAAGAAAGGGTTAGAGTTAGTGGATCCCCCAGGAAGAGAGGGTTAGTTAGTGGACCCCCCAGGAAGAGAGGGTTAGAGTTAGTGGACCCCCAGGAAGAGAGGGTTAGAGTTAGTGGACCCCCAGGAAGAGAGGGTTAGAGTTAGTGGACCCCCAGGAAGAGAGGGTTAGAGTTAGTGGACCCCCAGGAAGAGAGGGTTAGAGTTAGTGGACCCCCAGGAAGAGAGGGTTAGAGTTAGTGGACCCCCAGGAAGAGAGGGTTAGAGTTAGTGGACCCCCAGGAAGAAAGGGTTAGAGTTAGTGGATCCCCCAGGAAGAGAGGGTTAGAGTTAGTGGACCCCCAGGAAGAGAGGGTTAGAGTTAGTGGACCCCCAGGAAGAGAGGGTTAGAGTTAGTGGACCCCCAGGAAGAAAGGGTTAGAGTTAGTGGATCCCCCAGGAAGAGAGGGTTAGTTAGTGGACCCCCCAGGAAGAGAGGGTTAGAGTTAGTGGACCCCCAGGAAGAGAGGGTTAGAGTTAGTGGACCCCCAGGAAGAGAGGGTTAGAGTTAGTGGACCCCCAGGAAGTAAAACAAAGAAATGAATTGTAATAATTTCCCAACAGGATAGAGCTACACACACTCATAAAATATCCAGTTAGTGTTTTGTGATGGGAGGGGAAACGGGGGGAAAGGGGGGAAACGGGGGGGAGGGGGAGGTGCAGCGGTGTTCAGAGGTGTTCAGAGCGGACCCGACCAGCGGAGGAACGACTCATCCGTTAGCTGGCTAACTAGCTGCTAGCCGGCTAACCTGGAGCTAACATGTTGACCCTCCTATCTTTACTAACTGACCGGGATGGTTGCGGAGTCGAGGGGTCGGGACATGACTTTACTGCGCCGTGTTGTTGACTTGTCCGAGCTTTGAGTTATGCTCTCACGAAAGAAAAGTAAAAACGAAGCGTCCAAACCAGCCGAGGTCCACGGGAAGTATGTGAAGAAGGAGACGTCTCCGCTGCTCAGAAGTAAGCGCAACAAGTGGTTGGCATGCTAGCTCGGGTTAGCAGCAGAGTTAGTTAAAGTGCCAGAAAGTTACGGTAGGCGACACAAAACAGATTAAAGCGAGTCTGTGGGAACATCCCGTTACATTTATGTGTCCAAAATGTGTTAAACTAATATTTTAGTACGTATTTTTTTTACTGTAACCATAGAAGTTGTTACCTGGTAACTTAGTTAGCATCGCTAGCTTAATGCTAACTTCAGGTTAGCCGTAGTTTTCAGATGAAAGTTTAGAGGTAAAGGTAAATATTCTGTGATATGTAAAATAATGATTTGACTGTGTGATAGTTTTTCTATTTCTGTGTCTCTTGATGATTTATTTAGTAAATGTTTAGCTTCTAACAGTCACATCTGTCCGTAGCTGGCTCCCTTTATTTAAACTGAGGGGTGTTGTGTTGTGATCTGCTCCCGAGCTGAACAGTGACCGAAGATAAGTCATCAACACCGACACATTAATCAATTAACGTTAAGAAATAACTAACCTGAGAGTTAACGTCGTGATGAGTTGTGAATGATGATCATTCATCAGTAGATCAACTTTATTTAATTAAACTTTATTAGGAGGAATCAAGTAAACAAGGCCAGTGAGACGTTAACCTCAGGACATAATAATAATAATAATAATAATAATAATAATAATAAACTTTATTAGGAGGAATCAAGTAAACAAGGCCAGTGAGACGTTAACCTCAGGACATAATAATAATAATAATAATAATAATAATAATAATAATAAAGTTTATTAGGAGGAATCAAGTAAACAAGGCCAGTGAGACGTTAACCTCAGGACATAATAATAATAATAATAATAATAATAATAATAATAATAAAGTTTATTAGGAGGAATCAAGTAAACAAGGCCAGTGAGACGTTAACCTCAGGACATAATAATAATAATAATAATAATAATAATAATAATAAACTTTATTAGGAGGAATCAAGTAAACAAGGCCAGTGAGACGTTAACCTCAGGACATAATAATAATAATAATAATAATAATAATAATAATAAACTTTATTAGGAGGAATCAAGTAAACAAGGCCAGTGAGACGTTAACCTCAGGACATAATAATAATAATAATAATAATAATAATAATAATAAACTTTATTAGGAGGAATCAAGTAAACAAGGCCAGTGAGACGTTAACCTCAGGACATAATAATAATAATAATAATAATAATAATAATAATAATAATAAACTTTATTAGGAGGAATCAAGTAAACAAGGCCAGTGAGACGTTAACCTCAGGACATAATAATAATAATAATAATAATAATAATAATAATAAACTTTATTAGGAGGAATCAAGTAAACAAGGCCAGTGAGACGTTAACCTCAGGACATAATAATAATAATAATAAACTTTATTAGGAGGAATCAAGTAAACAAGGCCAGTGAGACGTTAACCTCAGGACATAATAATAATAATAATAATAATAATAATAATAATAATAATAATAAACTTTATTAGGAGGAATCAAGTAAACAAGGCCAGTGAGACGTCAACCTCAGGACATAATAATAATAATAATAATAATAATAATAATAATAAACTTTATTAGGAGGAATCAAGTAAACAAGGCCAGTGAGACGTTAACCTCAGGACATAATAATAATAATAATAATAATAATAAACTTTATTAGGAGGAATCAAGTAAACAAGGCCAGTGAGACGTTAACCTCAGGACATAATAATAATAATAATAATAATAAACTTTATTAGGAGGAATCAAGTAAACAAGGCCAGTGAGACGTCAACCTCAGGACATAATAATAATAATAATAATAATAATAAACTTTATTAGGAGGAATCAAGTAAACAAGGCCAGTGAGACGTCAACCTCAGGACATAATAATAATAATAATAATAATAATAATAATAAACTTTATTAGGAGGAATCAAGTAAACAAGGCCAGTGAGACGTCAACCTCGGACATAATAATAATAATAATAATAATAATAAACATTTTAGGGCTGCAACTAACGATTATTATTCTATTTATCTAATTATTTTTCCGATTAATCAATGAATCGGATAAAATAAAAAACATTTTGAATTTCCACACGTTTATTCAAAAACAGAACATTAGTTCATTGACAGGGCAAACAAAAGTGCAAAAACAACAGGTTACTGCTTGGACGTCTCCATGATCTTTGTGAAATGGGTCCTTGAGGGAAGAGTGTAGCCAGGATTCAAGGTGGGGATCATTGTAGTGAAGTTACATCTTGATTTTCAGCCATCGTCAGAGGCCTCATGTCAGCGACGAGCATGTTGAGGATGCTATCTGTCAAGACGGATGCTCGCTGTGGTGTACATGATGTTTTCTGCAATAACAAAGATAGTATTAGTATGTAAAACAGCACAATTTACATCAAATCAATATGCCTTGTTGGTTTAGTTATGAATTATTGTTATGTAAAGGCAAGTAAGTAACCCAAAGAGCACTTACAGACAACACACATTTTTATAATATATATTTATTTACACCAATACAGGTACCCTAAAAACTTCTTATTTACACAAATTTAATTAAGTATCTTAATGCACTTGCATACAGTGCAGTGTATTAACTCTCACCTTATTACAGAAAATTAACGCTGGAAGCTGAATCATCAAATTATTAAATCATTGTAGTAAGGACATTCGTTTTTAATTGTTTATTTATTTACAGCAAGCTGACCAAGTGCTTTAAAACATTTTTTAATCTAAAATAAAATGCGCCATATCGCTATTGCAAAGCTTAAAACTAACTCATGTTTTTATGCATTGTGAAGTGCTCCCACACTTTAGAAGATTTCTGTTGAACCGTTCTCTCTGCTCTGCCATGTTTAATATCTGAAATAGCAGCTCCGCTCTCTCACGCCCTAGCTCCGCCATGCTGTGCTGTCGGCATGTAAACAGTTCGGCGTGTACGTCACCACAGTCTGCGACAAAGGGAGTGACGCATTAATCGCGTGACGCAACGAATCGATAATGAAATTCGTTGCCAACACTTTTGTTAATCAATTTTTAGCGATTCTATCGATTCGTTGTTGCAGCACTAAAACTTTTGACTCGTTTATTTCTAAGTCCCACATGCAGGAAAGCAGAAATGTCTGCTACTACAGTCTGGATTGTGTTTTCTTCTTCATGCAGTAAAGAATAAACAAAGACATTTTTAAAGTGACAGTACGTGTTACCTGTGCTCAGCAGTGTACCTGAATTAAGTGCTGCTTTGTTGCACCTGTCCTGTTCACCTGGTTGCAGATCTTATGCCCTCATTCATTCGCCATGGACCGACTATTCCCCGACGAGCAGAGGTCGCCTTGCCGGACGTGGCGCCCACTGCCTACACCGTGCCGCCCAGCCGGGAGCCCGTGGTGTCCCGCAACAAGAGCTTTCTCCGCGCCCCCGTGCAGAGGCCTCCTCACGAGGTGGCCCGCAGAGAGAGCCACCGCATGTCAGCACCTCCGTACCTGCCCCGCAGCCTGGGAGAGCTGCCCCACGAGTACGGGGGCTCGTCACAGTCCTTCCTCACAGACGTGATGTCTGAGAACGGAGACGCTGCACGCTATTATTACCCGTCTGAACCTTATTTTGACAACCAGCAGCAGCAGCAGCGGCCTCGGAGGGTCCCGGACCGCTTCCCTGAGGACTATAGATACTACGAGCACAATGAACACAACTTCCAAAGACTTCCACCACAGCACACTCCCCCGGCTCCGAGCCGACCTCCGTCAGGTAAGAACTGTTCATCATCTCGCCGCTTACAGCCGAGTTCATTCTGTGACACATGATCAAAGTAAGTTTTACTGAAAGAAGAGTTTTATTCATAGAGGGGGCGGGACATCGTTGATTGACAGACACACACAGACTGACAGTCACCATGTTTACTCACTCTCACCTGCTGCACACAACGTGTCACGTCGTTTAGTGCAGTGGTTCTCAAACTATGGTACGCATACCACTGGTGGTACGCCAAGAAATCTCCACAATATTTAAAAAAAAAAAACATCTTATCTTATCTGTCTTGTTTTTATTGGGTTGTATTTATATCAAATGTGTTTTCCCTTCTAAATTAATCTAGTTTTTGCAACAAACAACTTTAATCTGCTCAATTTTTTAACAGGAGTACGCCTCGCGTTTTTAAAAGTTCCACTCGATATTCCGTTATAGTTCAGTACTGAATCAACAGAAAGCAGCTGTAGGTCTACATTCACAGATATTCTGTTATTTATTGGAGATCAGCACAGAATCGGTGGCAAGCAGCTGTACATTAACATTTTAAAAACGGAGCCAGGAGATGCTTCCATTGTGATGCATGTACGGATAGTCACTCACCCTCTCTCTCTCTTTTGCGCTGAAGCTGATGTGATTCTGCTCTTTTTTGCTGTCTTAACTATGCGCAGGAGTTGAGAAGGATTTTTTTAAAGGGAGTTTTGCTATGTTGAACGCAGAGCCTTATGATACAGCGGCTCTGGTTGCACGGAGCCTGCACTCTCTCGCGCGATCTCTCTCTCCGCTCTCTCCCCAGCTCTCTCTCTCTCTCTGCTCTCTCCCCAGCTCTCTTTCTCTCTCTCCGCTCTCTCCCCAGCTCTCTCTCTCTCTCTCTCTCTCCGCTCTCTCCCCAGCTCTCTTTCTCTCTCTCTCTCCGCTCTCTCCCCAGCTCTCTCTCTCTCTCTCTCCGCTCTCTCTCTCTCCGCTCTCTCTCTCTCTATCTCTCTCCCTCTCTCTGCTCTCTCTCTCTCTCTCTCTCTCTCTCTCTCTCTCCGCTCTCTTTCTCTCTCTCTCTCCGCTCTCTCCCCAGCTCTCTTTCTCTCTCTCTCTCTCTCTCCGCTCTCTCCCCAGCTCTCTTTCTCTCTCCGCTCTCTCCCCAGCTCTCTTTCTCTCTCTCTCTCTCTCTCTCTCTCCGCTCTCTCTCCGCTCTCTCCCCAGCTCTCTTTCTCTCTCCGCTCTCTCCCCAGCTCTCTTTCTCTCTCTCTCTCTCTCTCTCTCCGCTCTCTCCCCAGCTCTCTCTTTCTCTCTCCGCTCTCTCCCCAGCTCTCTTTCTCTCTCTCTCTCTCTCTCTCTCTCTCCGCTCTCTCCCCAGCTCTCTCTCTCTCTCTCCGCTCTCTCCCCAGCTCTCTCTTTCTCTCTCTCTCTCTCTCTCTCCGCTCTCTCCCCAGCTCTCTCTCTCTCTCTCCGCTCTCTCCCCAGCTCTCTCTCTCTCTCCGCTCTCTCCCCAGCTCTCTCTTTCTCTCTCCGCTCTCTCCCCAGCTCTCTCTCTCTCTCTCTCTCTCTCTCCGCTCTCTCCCCAGCTCTCTCTCTCTCTCTCCGCTCTCTCCCCAGCTCTCTCTCTCTCTCCGCTCTCTCCCCAGCTCTCTCTTTCTCTCTCGTGCATGCAGCAATTTTATGAATAAATTAAATATTAAATTAGAACAGGTCGGAAACATACTTGGGCCCAGGTATCGTCTATTAGTGGGAAACACTGGAGGCTAAATATTCTCAAATAGGTTGTTGGTAGAAAGTTGTCATTTTTATTGTTCTGCAAATTTTTTGATTTGTGTAAATGTCAGAGTTGTCTGGAGTTTAAGTTCCAGTTCTAGCGCTCACCCTTAGTAGTCCTACAGCGTGGCTGCCAACAGTCAATAATAAATAATATTATTTTATGAATATATTTGCCTCCTGCCTCCTGTAGAAATAGGCATACAGTGTATTTTAACTTCTACCATAATGGTGGTACTTGGAGCGGCAAATATCTTTGGAGGTGGTACGCAGTCTAAAAAGTTTGAGAACCACTGGGTTAGTGTAATCCCTAAAGGTTCAGTTATCACTGCAGACTGTTAACATCTCTCCGGCTCATTAAACGGTTTCTCGCTGTCAGAGATGAAAACTTAACAAACAGTAGATAAGTTAACTGTTGATCACGCCGAGTCGGTTTGTAAAAATATCAGAACAGTTGCATTAAACCGGTTCTGTTAAGTTTTGTTTTCACCGCTGCGGAGCAAAAAAGGAGGGGGGGGGGACGCGTCCTTTAAAGCGACCTTTAGACCCACAGAGTGACCTATAGACCCACAGAGCCACCTTTAGACCCTCAGAGTGACCTATAGACCCACAGAGCCACCTTTAGACCCTCAGAGTGACCTATAGACCCTCAGAGTGACCTATAGACCCACAGAGCCACCTTTAGACCCTCAGAGCGACCTATAGACCCTCAGAGCGACCTTTAGACCCTCAGAGTGACCTATAGACCCACAGAGTGACCTTTAGACCCACAGAGTGACCTTTAGACCCACAGAGCCACCTTTAGACCCTCAGAGTGACCTTTAGACCCTCAGAGCGACCTTTAGACCCACAGAGCCACCTTTAGACCCTCAGAGTGACCTTTAGACCCTCAGAGCCACCTTTAGACCCTCAGAGCGACCTTTAGACCCTCAGAGCCACCTTTAGACCCTCAGAGCGACCTTTAGACCCACAGAGCCACCTTTAGACCCTCAGAGCGACCTATAGACCCACAGAGCCACCTTTAGACCCTCAGAGCGACCTTTAGACCCTCAGAGCGACCTTTAGACCCACAGAGCGACCTATAGACCCACAGAGCCACCTTTAGACCCTCTCCTCTGGACCACATGTTCCCACGCTGCTCGGCGGCGTTTAGTCCATGTCTCTGATGTTTGTTTCCCATCAGGCATCGGTCGGATCCAGGCCAAGTCCCTCGGGAACCTCTCCAACCTGACGGGAGAGGACGTCCCACTTCCTGCCGGCTGGACCGTGGACTGGACCATCCGAGGCAGGAAGTATTACATCGACCACAACACCAACACCACGCACTGGAGCCACCCTCTGGAGAGGGAGGGGCTCCCTCCAGGCTGGGAGAAGGTGGAGTCTGCAGAGTTTGGAGTCTACTACGTGGATCACATCAACAAGAGGGCTCAGTACCGCCACCCCTGTGCCCCCAGGTGAGTCCCAGCTGGAGACGCGTTGTGGTTCCTTCTCTGTGTGGGATAATGAGTTCTTTAAAATGACCTCTGTGTGCTGCAGCGTGCCTCGCTATGACCAGCCTCCTCCCTTACCGCCTCCCGTCACCTATCAGCCGCGGCCTGCAGAGAGGAACCAGCCCGTTCTGGTCCCAGCCAACCCGTATCACACAGCCGAGATCCCAGACTGGCTGCAGGTGTACGCCCGGGCCCCCCTCAAGTAAGAAACTTTACACTACTTTGATCAAAGAGAAAGGTCAGGGCGTCCTGCAGACATGATTATATATCTCAGAGTCCTCTGACTTTAACGACACAACCAGCCCGCACAGCGAGCTGCACCGTGCCGCCTCTGGGTGGCGCTGTTCAGTGTTATGAATGTAGTCAAGCCAAGGTCATCCATGTGAGTCACATGACATCCCAGTAAACGCCCCAGTGTAACCAGTATACCCAAAGCAAAGGTCCCAGTGTAACCAGTATATATGCTCCTCAGGTACGACCACATCCTGAAGTGGGAGTTGTTCCAGCTGGCTGATCTGGACACGTATCAGGGGATGCTGAAGCTTCTCTTCATGAAGGAACTCGAACACATCGTCAAGTCGTACGAGGCGTACCGCCAGGCGCTGCTCGCTGAGGTCGAGGCTCGCCAGCAGAGGAAGCAGTGGTACGCCCAGCAGACGGCGAGCAACAACTTCATGTGAAGAGAGAGAGAGAGAGAGAGAGAGAGAGAGAGAGAGAGAGAGAGAGAGAGAGAGAGAGAGAGAGAGAGAGAGAGAGAGAGAGAGAGAGACCTCTCTGAAAGCGTCTTTACCAAAACACACACGAGTGCCTTCGTTTGATCGAAATAAATCAGACAGGAAGTGACGGAGGAGGAAGGGGGCGGGACACTCGACCATGAATGAACATGTGACTGAAAACCCTCCAATGAGACGCTCCGACCTGCTCGTCAGCTGTTTGTGGACACTGAACTGAAATAAAAGGCAGCTTTTCTATCTGCAGCTGCCTGCGTCTGTTTGTCCTGACAGTCGGGGTCAAGGGGGTCTGGGTCAGGAGGGTCACGGGGGTCAAGGTCAGGCTGAGGGTCTGGGTCAGGAGGGTCCGAGTCAGGCTGAGGTTATTGGTCAGGAGGGTCACAGGGGTCAGGAGGGTCCGGGTCAGGCTGAGGGTCCGGGTCAGGACAGCTCCTCCTGCTTTGCTTGTTTTCATTTGATTTCTCTCCCAAACCTTCACACATATTTATATGAAGCTCCTCTTCTTAAAGGGACAGTACCTTCTCTTTGAGGCTCCTCCCCTTTAAGGAGAATGTGTGTGTGTGTGTGTGTGTGTGTGTGTGTGTGTGTGTGTGTGTGTGTGTGTGTGTGTGTGTGTGTGTGTGTGTGTGTGTGTGTGTGTGTGTGTGTGTGTGTGTGTGTGTGTGTGTGTGTGTGTGTGTGTGTGTGTGTGTGTGTGTGTGTGTGTGTGTGTGTGTGTGTGTGTGTGTGTGTGATTAAACATATATAAGCTACGTAATCTTTATTTAAAGGAGATATTTCAAACTCACCTTGAGCATTAATGATGTCACTTTGGGTTCACCTGTTGAAACGCTCAAAAACCTTATTTATCTGATACAGTAAAATCCCTCATTTCAGCTGCTGTCTCTTTAAGGCCCCGCCTCTCCACATGCCCACTTACTCTGATTGGCCAGGTCTGCTTGCAGTCGCAGAGACATAATGCTGTCCGGGTGGGCGTGTCCTTAATGGAGCTGTGTTAGTGGGCATGTCCTGAAAGGAGCTGTCGGAGTGGGCGTGTCCTTTAAAGGAGGGGTTAGGCTTCTCTCAACGCTCGTGTCCTCGCGGCGCCTTGTTTTTATTATCTTAATGATTTATTGACTTTGGGAAGTTCAGGTTCTTGTAAATGTGTTTTAAAGACAGGGGTTAGGGGTATTCTTAACGGACGCCATCAGCATGCAGCGTGTGGAGGTCGACCAATCACATGAGCAGAATGGTTTCTAGATCAAGTGTCTTGTTCATCACGACTTGAGATCAGAAGAAATGAAATGTCCTCTTTGGAGATGATGTTTTAAAATATTTAACAAACATATTTTAACAGGTGTGATGTGTGTAAGACAAATGGGCGGGGCCACAGTGTGGTCATCATGTACAGATCTGACTTTGTGTTTATTAAAAACACAACTGAATAATAAAGTTTGCAGTTTGTTTCTTCTTTACGTCCGCTAATAAAAATGTGAATATCATAAAGTTCTGGTCTCCATACGAACTACTTTGTTTTTGTCTATTGAAGTGGAGCGATCAATGTGTGCATTAAAAAACTCCCTGAAGTCAAAGGAACAAAAATACTAACTCGTGTCGGCAGGCGTCTGCATTTGAGTAGGCGTGTCTGCAGGCAGGCGTCTGCAGGCAGGTATGTCTGCATGTCTGCAGGCAGGCGTCTGCAGGCAGGTATGTCTGCATGTCTGCAGGCAGGCGTCTGCAGGCAGGTATGTCTGCATGTCTGCAGGCAGGCGTCTGCAGGCAGGCGTCTGCAGGCAGGTATGTCTGCATGTCTGCAGGCAGGCGTCTGCAGGCAGGCGTCTGCAGGCAGGTATGTCTGCATGTCTGCAGGCAGGCGTCTGCAGGCAGGCGTCTGCAGGCAGGTATGTCTGCATGTCTGCAGGCAGGCGTCTGCAGGCAGGCGTCTGCAGGCAGGTATGTCTGCATGTCTGCAGGCAGGCGTCTGCAGGCAGGCGTCTGCAGGCAGGTATGTCTGCATGTCTGCAGGCAGGCGTCTGCAGGCAGGTATGTCTGCATGTCTGCAGGCAGGCGTCTGCAGGCAGTTATGTCTGCATGTCTGCAGGCAGGCGTCTGCAGGCAGTTATGTCTGCATGTCTGCAGGCAGGCGTCTGCAGGCAGTTATGTCTGCATGTCTGCAGGCAGGCGTCTGCAGGCAGGTATGTCTGCATGTCTGCAGGCAGGCGTCTGCAGGCAGGCGTCTGCATTGCAAAAGCACTTCGGCAGGCGGCGTCTGCATGAAGCTGCATGTGTGTGAATGTGATGGCACAGAAACACTTTGTCACAACCATTAAACTCCAGTTTTATAAAGTAAAGCTGCTTTAAGAGCTCAAAGATGACAGATAACCATTTATCATGCTGAGGAGGCTGAAACACTGACATGACACATTGAGGCTTTCAGACATCAGGTCTTACATTTTGTTTCCTATAAAGAGCACTAAATTGTAAAGAACAGAACCACTGTCACAGGTGGAGGGGGTCACACTCTAGTTTAAAAGCATCTGGAGTGATGAGACATAAACCGTGTAATATGAAGCTGACGGATCAGCGTGGCGTCTGTACACCTTAACTATATATGTTCACAGACAAGAACACCGTCCATCCAGTGAACTCAGGCTGCACCACAGGGGGCGCTGTGACCTCATCATGAACATTATACAGTCTGTTCGAGGGGTTAAAGCAGAGGATGTATGGTGGGCCAGAAAAACAGAGTGCCTGATGGGAGACGAAGCTCCTCCTCCTCCTGTCCATCAACATGAAGTCCCTGCTCCAATCAATCCCTCTTCCTGTCCTCCTCCTCGGCCTCCTCCTCTACCTGAGGCCCAGGGAAGGCGTGGTGGTACAGGTGCCTGTGATTGGCTGCTACATTATAGAGCTTATAGAGCGCCTGAGGAGCAGAGGAAGAAACATAACACACGATCAGAAGAAAACATCAAAGATGTAGCAGACACAGACTTCATAACAAGCAAGGTTGTCTCCAGGATTTATCTGTGCCCCATAAACAGATCCGTCTCCAGGATTTATCTGTGCCCCATAAACAGATCCGTCTCCAGGATTTATCTGTGCCCCATAAACAGATCCGTCTCCAGGATTTATCTGTGCCCCATAAACAGATCCGTCTCCAGGATTTATCTGTGCCCCATAAACAGATCCGTCTCCAGGATTTATCTGTGCCAACATTTAGGAAACGTTGACTCACCTCGTTAGTGCTCCCCTGAGGAGGCATGAAAAGAAAAAACATGATCACTGTTAGAAGATACACGATGACATCACCTACATGATGACATCACCTGAACATACACGATGACATCACCTGAACATACACGATGACATCACCTACATGATGACATCACCTGAACATACACGATGACATCACCTGAACATACACGATGACATCACCTACATGATGACATCACCTGAACATACACGATGACATCATGACATCACCTGAACTTTAGGAACTTTATAATTCGAGACTTTTTTTCATGATCATAATTTTCTGTGACGACGGATTTGATGTAAATTTTCATGTTTTTAAAAACGATTTTACGAAACTCGTTTTGTTTGGAGTCGAACTTTCCAAACTAGATGAGACAGGTGAGCATTGATTAAAGTTTTGAATGATTGTTATGATTTGGACTCGTGGTCATTACCTGGTCCCAAAGCGCTCCGGCCACCTGGTCGATGACGGCGCCGAGCTCTCGGTACTCCCCGGAGTAGCGGATGTAGGCCCAGGTGCAGAGTGTGATCAGAGCCAGACCCAGGATCATGTTACACAGACTGGCGATGATGTCCACGCCCACAAAGCCTGTGATGCCTGCCGCCACGTACATGACAAAGATGACCACGAACAGCGTGGCCGGCGTGCGTGCGGCGTGGAAAATGTTCTTGGAGTCGTTGTGCTTGATGTACTGGACGAACACCTCGTCGATCTCTCCCTCCAGCTGCTGCAGGTAACGCCGGCTGAACTCCTCGCCTCCCATTTTCTTCACGCCCCGAAACACCTGCAGCGCCTCCTCCCTGATGGCGCCGTGACGGGCCTGCAGCTCGCTGGGGGCCAGGAAGGGCCGGTCCCCCCCACACACCTGAGAGAACAGAGGCTCAGTGAGGAGGACGAGACGTCTTCTTTTAACACAATCTTTACTTTTCTCACCTCCTCCATCTTCTTATTGTACAGATCCTTCGCCGCCGCTACAGCTGCCAAGTTATTGGCCTCCGCCGTGGCCTGAGAGGAAGAGACGATTAATGAGCAGGTACGAACAGGTGATCATCTTCACCTCATTCAACATCTCAAAAAACACATTTCTGTAAAGAGCTGGAAGAAAGAGGATAAACTGAGAAAGAGGGCGTTTCCCTTTTTCTCTTCAGGATCAAATGCTTTCTCTCTCCTCGGCTAACGCTAACGCTAACGCTAACCCCGACCAGCATCATCCACATCATCTCCCAGACTGGAAGCCCCTCCCCCTCACAATCTGCACTGTTCCTCCCCCCCCTCACAATCTGTTCCTCCCCCTCACAATCTGTTCCTCCCCCCCCTCACAATCTGTTCCTCCCCCCCCTCACAATCTGTTCCTCCCCCTCACAATCTGTTCCTCCTCCTCTCACAATCTGTTCCTCCCCCTCACAATCTGTTCCTCCTCCTCACAATCTGTTCCTCCCCCCCCTCACAATCTGTTCCTCCCCCTCACAATCTGTTCCTCCTCCTCTCACAATCTGTTCCTCCTCCTCTCACAATCTGTTCCTCCCCCTCACAATCTGTTCCTCCCCCTCACAATCTGCACTGTTCCTCCCCCCCTCACAATCTGTTCCTCCTCCTCTCACAATCTGCACTGTTCCTCCCCCCCCTCACAATCTGTTCCTCCCCCCCCTCACAATCTGTTCCTCCCCCCCCTCACAATCTGTTCCTCCCCCTCACAATCTGTTCCTCCTCCTCTCACAATCTGTTCCTCCTCCTCTCACAATCTGTTCCTCCCCCTCACAATCTGTTCCTCCCCCTCACAATCTGCACTGTTCCTCCCCCCCCTCACAATCTGTTCCTCCCCCCCTCACAATCTGTTCCTCCTCCTCTCACAATCTGCACTGTTCCTCCCCCCCCTCACAATCTGTTCCTCCCCCTCACAATCTGTTCCTCCTCCTCTCACAATCTGTTCCTCCCCCTCACAATCTGCACTGTTCCTCCCCCCCTCACAATCTGTTCCTCCTCCTCTCACAATCTGCACTGTTCCTCCCCCCCCTCACAATCTGTTCCTCCCCCCCCTCACAATCTGTTCCTCCCCCCCCTCACAATCTGTTCCTCCCCCCCCTCACAATCTGTTCCTCCCCCTCACAATCTGTTCCTCCTCCTCTCACAATCTGTTCCTCCTCCTCTCACAATCTGTTCCTCCCCCTCACAATCTGTTCCTCCCCCTCACAATCTGCACTGTTCCTCCCCCCCTCACAATCTGTTCCTCCTCCTCTCACAATCTGCACTGTTCCTCCCCCCCCTCACAATCTGTTCCTCCCCCCCTCACAATCTGTTCCTCCTCCTCTCACAATCTGTTCCTCCCCCTCACAATCTGTTCCTCCTCCTCTCACAATCTGTTCCTCCTCCTCTCACAATCTGTTCCTCCTCCCCTCACAATCTGCACTGTTCCTCCTCCCCTCACAATCTGTTCCTCCTCCTCTCACAATCTGTTCCTCCCCCCCTCACAATCTGTTCCTCCTCCTCTCACAATCTGCACTGTTCCTCCTCCCCTCACAATCTGTTCCTCCTCCCCTCACAATCTGTTCCTCCTCCTCTCACAATCTGTTCCTCCTCCCCTCACAATCTGTTCCTCCTCCTCTCACAATCTGTTCCTCCTCCTCACAATCTGTTCCTCCTCCTCACAATCTGTTCCTCCTCCCCTCACAATCTGTTCCTCCTCCTCTCACAATCTGTTCCTCCTCCCCTCACAATCTGTTCCTCCTCCTCTCACAATCTGTTCCTCCTCCTCTCACAATCTGTTCCTCCTCCTCTCACAATCTGTTCCTCCTCCTCTCACAATCTGTTCCTCCTCCCCTCACAATCTGTTCCTCCTCCCCTCACAATCTGTTCCTCCTCCCCTCACAATCTGTTCCTCCTCCCCTCACAATCTGTTCCTCCTCCTCTCACAATCTGTTCCTCCTCCCCTCACAATCTGTTCCTCCTCCTCTCACAATCTGTTCCTCCTCCTCTCACAATCTGTTCCTCCTCCCCTCACAATCTGTTCCTCCTCCTCTCACAATCTGTTCCTCCTCCCCTCACAATCTGTTCCTCCTCCTCTCACAATCTGTTCCTCCTCCTCTCACAATCTGTTCCTCCAGTATCTGATGATCAACGATCAGCCAGAGGCTTAAAGTGTTCCCCGTCACTGGAGCACACACTGCACCCCGTCTTTTAAAAGTGTAGTAAAGTAAAGTGTAGTAAAGTAAAGTGTCGTAAAGTGTAGTAAAGTAAAGTGTAGTAAAGTAAAGTGTCGTAAAGTGTAGTAAAGTGTAGTAAAGTGTAGTAAAGTAAAGTGTAGTAAAGTAAAGTGTCGTAAAGTGTAGTAAAGTAAAGTGTAGTAAAGTGTAGTAAGGTGTCGTAAAGTGTAGTAAAGTGTCGTAAAGAGTAGTAAAGTGTAGTAAAGTGTTGTAAAGTGTAGTAAAGTAAAATGTAGTAAAGTGTAGTAAAGTGTAGTAAAGCAAAGTAAAGTGTAGTAAAGAGTAGTAAAGAGTAGTAAAGTAAAGTGTAGTAAAGTGTAGTAAATAGTAGTAAAGTAAAGTGTAGTAAAGAGTAGTAAAGTAAAGAGTAGTAAAGTGTAAAAAAGTCAAGTGTAGTAAAGTGTAGTAAAGTCAAGTGTAGTAAAGAGTAGTAAAGTCAAGTGTAGTAAAGAGTAGTAAAGTGTAGTAAAGTGTCGTAAAGTAAAATGTAGTAAAGTGTAGTAAAGTGTTGTAAAGTAAAGTGTCGTAAAGTAAAATGTAGTAAGTGTAGTAAAGTCAAGTAAAGTCAAGTGTAGTAAAGTGTAGTAAAGAGTAGTAAAGAGTAGTAAAGGGTAGTAAAGTGTAGTAAAGAGTAGTAAAGTGTTGTAAAGTAAAGTGTAGTAAAGTGTCGTAAAGTAAAGTGTCGTAAAGTGTAGTAAAGTAAAGAGTAGTAAAGTGGAATAAAGTGTAGTAAAGTGTCGCAAAGTAAAGAGTAGTAAAGTGTAGTAAAGTGTCGTAAAGTGTAGTAAAGTAAAATGTAGTAAAGCAAAGTAAAGTGTAGTAAACAGTAGTAAAGTAAAGTGTAGTAAAGAGTAGTAAAGTGTAGTAAAGTAAAGAGTAGTAAAGTAAAGAGTAGTAAAGTGTAGTAAAGAGTAGTAAAGTGTAGTAAAGTAAAGAGTCGTAAAGTGTAGTAAAGTAAAGTGTCGTAAAGTGTAGTAAAGTAAAATGTAGTAAAGTGTAGTAAAGTAAAGTGTCGTAAAGTGTAGTAAAGTAAAGAGTAGTAAAGTGTGGTAAAGTAAAGAGTAGTAAAGTGTAGTAAAGTAAAGAGTAGTAAAGTGTCGTAAGGTGTAGTAAAGTAAAGTGTAGTAAAGTAAAGTGTAGTAAAGTAAAGTGTAGTAAAGTCAAGTGTAGTAAAGTAAAGAGTAGTAAAGTGTCGTAAGGTGTAGTAAAGTAAAGTGTAATAAAGTAAAGTGTAGTAAAGTAAAGTGTAGTAAAGTAAAATGTAGTAAAGTCAAGTGTAGTAAAGTGTAGTAAAGTAAAGTGTAGTAAAGAGTAGTAAAGTGTAGTAAAGTGTCATAAAGTGTAGTAAAGTAAAGAGTAGTAAAGTGTAGTAAAGTGTAATAAAGTGTAGTAAAGCAAAGTAAAGTGTCGTCAAGTAAAGTGTCCTAAAGTGTAGTAAAGAGTAGTAAAGTGTAGTAAAGTAAAGTGTTGTAAGGTGTAGTAAAGTAAAGTGTAATAAAGTAAAGTGTAGTAAAGTGTCGTAAAGTGTCGTAAAGTAAAGTGTAGTAAAGTAAAGTGTAGTAAAGTAAAGTGTAGTAAAGTGTCGTAAAGTGTAGTAAAGTAAAGAGTAGTAAAGTAAAGTGTAGTAAAGTAAAGAGTAGTAAAGTGTAGTGTCGTTAAAAGTGTCGTAAAGTAAAATGTAGTAAAGTGTAGTAAAGTCAAGTGTAGTAAAGTAAAGAGTAGTAAAGTAAAGTGTAGTAAAGTAAAATGTAGTAAAGTGTAGTAAAATGTAGTGTCGTAAAAGTGTAGTAAAGTAAAATGTAGTAAAGTAAAGTGTCGTAAAGTGTAGTAAAGTAAAGTGTAGTAAAGTAAAATGTAGTAAAGTAAAGTGTCGTAAAGTGTAGTAAAGTAAAGTGTAGTAAAGTAAAGTGTAGTAAAATGTAGTAAAGTAAAGTGTCGTAAAGTGTAGTAAAGTAAAGTGTAGTAAAGTGTAGTAAAGTAAAGTGTAGTAAAGTAAAGTGTAGTAAAGTGTAGTAAAGAGTAGTAAAGAGTAGTAAAGGGTAGTAAAGTGTAGTAAAGAGTAGTAAAGTGTTGTAAAGTAAAGTGTAGTAAAGTGTCGTAAAGTAAAGTGTCGTAAAGTGTAGTAAAGTAAAGAGTAGTAAAGTGGAATAAAGTGTAGTAAAGTGTCGCAAAGTAAAGAGTAGTAAAGTGTAGTAAAGTGTCGTAAAGTAAAGTGTCGTAAAGTGTAGTAAAGTAAAATGTAGTAAAGCAAAGTAAAGTGTAGTAAAGTGTAGTAAACAGTAGTAAAGTAAAGTGTAGTAAAGAGTAGTAAAGTGTAGTAAAGTAAAGAGTAGTAAAGTGTAGTAAAGAGTAGTAAAGTGTAGTAAAGTAAAGAGTCGTAAAGTGTAGTAAAGTAAAGTGTCGTAAAGTGTAGTAAAGTAAAATGTAGTAAAGTGTAGTAAAGTAAAGAGTAGTAAAGTGTGGTAAAGTAAAGAGTAGTAAAGTGTAGTAAAGTAAAGAGTAGTAAAGTGTCGTAAAGTGTAGTAAAGTGTCGTAAGGTGTAGTAAAGTAAAGTGTAATAAAGTAAAGTGTAGTAAAGTAAAGTGTAGTAAAGTAAAATGTAGTAAAGTCAAGTGTAGTAAAGTGTAGTAAAGTAAAGTGTAGTAAAGAGTAGTAAAGTGTAGTAAAGTGTCATAAAGTGTAGTAAAGTAAAGAGTAGTAAAGAGTAGTAAAGTGTAGTAAAGTGTAATAAAGTGTAGTAAAGCAAAGTAAAGTGTCGTCAAGTAAAGTGTCCTAAAGTGTAGTAAAGAGTAGTAAAGTGTAGTAAAGTAAAGTGTCGTAAGGTGTAGTAAAGTAAAGTGTAATAAAGTAAAGTGTAGTAAAGTGTCGTAAAGTGTGGTAAAGTAAAGTGTGGTAAAGTGTAGTAAAGTAAAGTGTAGTAAAGTAAAGTGTAGTAAAGTAAAGAGTAGTAAAGTGTAGTGTCGTTAAAAGTGTCGTAAAGTAAAATGTAGTAAAGTGTAGTAAAGTCAAGTGTAGTAAAGTAAAGAGTAGTAAAGTAAAGTGTAGTAAAGTAAAATGTAGTAAAGTGTAGTAAAATGTAGTGTCGTAAAAGTGTAGTAAAGTAAAATGTAGTAAAGTAAAGTGTCGTAAAGTGTAGTAAAGTAAAGTGTAGTAAAGTAAAATGTAGTAAAGTAAAGTGTCGTAAAGTGTAGTAAAGTGTAGTAAAGTGTAGTAAAGTAAAGTGTAGTAAAATGTAGTAAAGTAAAGTGTCGTAAAGTGTAGTAAAGTAAAGTGTAGTAAAGTGTAGTAAAGTAAAGTGTAGTAAAGTAAAGTGTAGTAAAGTGTAGTAAAGTAAAGTGTAGTAAAGTAAAGTGTAGTAAAGTGTAGTAAAGTAAAGTGTAGTAAAGTAAAGTGTAGTAAAGTAAAGTGTAGTAAAGTGTAGTAAAGTAAAGTGTAGTAAAGTAACGTAGGCTAACAGAGGGATTTGTGACAGAAAACAACATCAATTGAGTCCCGGTCCTGGTCTTGCTGACTTTATGAGCAGAGTTAGCTGGTCCTGCAGGCTCAGACCACAGTGCTCCGCTGCAGGCTGAAACGGCTTGACTCGGTGTCTCTTTAGCCGACCGCAGCTCGGGTTAGCATCTTCATCACAGGTAAAGGTGTGTTTAAACTGATGCCTCGCTGTCTTAAGTCCAGGATAACTAAAAGAAGGGGGCTGTGGTGGTGACTCGGGATAAAGTGAGCGGCTGTAAACACAGTAGACTCCCGACAGTATCACCGCTAAAGCTGATAAACACTTTCTACTTCCGACAAGTTCTTCACAATAAAAGTCCCCTTCCTATCTGTAGTTGGAAGTGCTTTTAATGTGAAACATTCATATCAGGAAATGGGGTGTTTACAGCAGTAGCAACTTAACACAACTCGTCTGAAAAAACCCTGAACAAAGCTCACAGCTAAAGGCTACAACGTCCTGAGAAGGGAACACACAGAGACTTAAAAACATCTTTCTCTCTTATAATAAACTAAACACACAGAGACTTAAAAACATCTTTCTCTCTTATAATAAACTAAACACACAGAGACTTAAAAACATCTTTCTCTCTTATTATAAACTAAACACACAGAGACTTAAAAACATCTTTCTCTCTTATAATAAACTAAACACACAGAGACTTAAAAACATCTTTCTCTCTTATAATAAACTAAACACACAGAGACTTAAAAACATCTTTCTCTCTTATGATAAACTAAACACACAGAGACTTAAAAACATCTTTCTCTCTTATGATAAACTAAACACACAGAGACTTAAAAACATCTTTCTCTCTTATGATAAACTAAACACACAGAGACTTAAAAACATCTTTCTCTCTTATAATAAACTAAACACACAGAGACTTAAAAACATCTTTCTCTCTTAATAAACTAAACAGAGACTTAAAAACATCTTTCTCTCTCATAATAAACTAAACACACAGAGACTTAAAAACATCTTTCTCTAGTATAATAAACTAAATACACAGAGACTTAAAAACATCTTTCTCTAGTATAATAAACTAAACACACAGAGACTTAAAAACATCTTTCTCTAGTATAATAAACTAAACACACAGAGACTTAAAAACATCTTTCTCTAGTATAATAAACTAAACACACAGAGACTTAAAAACTACTTTTTACCTATACTGTAGGCTTCCTATATAATGTATTAATTTTAACTTACAATGTACAGATATTGATAATGACATTGTTGTCTAAATCACTTTTTAAATTGTACAAAAGGAGTTCATATTTATAAGACTGTTTGACTTGAAAATGTCAACAGTGCAGTAAAATAGAAAACTGAGGATGAATCGTGATGCATAGTGATATCGAATCGAATCGAATTGTTGACTGGATAATCGTAATCAAATTGAATCGTAAGACCAGTGAAGATGCACAGCTCTAGTAAGTGTAGTAAAGTGTAGTAAAGTGAAGAAAAGTGTAGTAAAGTATAGTAAAGTGTAGTAAAGTTGTGTTACCTGCAGCATGGACTTTGGATGAGGCAGCTCCTCGCCCTGATAGATCTTAATGTATGCCTGAAATAAAACAGAGACATCAATTTAAATGAATCTGTTAAATATTCAACACTTAAAGGGAAACTTCACCGGGCGAAACGAGGATCTGTTTTGAAATTGGGTCATATCAATTTTTAAGTTGGTGTCATCTTGACCGAGAAAATCAGAAAGTGTATTTTTGGCTCATCTTGATGAAAGACAACAACTCCCAGAATGCACAGCAGCGCAGGCCACTCCCACTAATCTAGAGAACACCCCCTACCAAGTTAGCTACTACCAGACTGAGGTGAAATGCATTTCACACACATTCTACTGAGAAGTTAGGCCCTGTGTCCAACTGGCAGTAAAGCGCTGGCTGTGCGCTGGGGAGTGTCTGCATGAAGCGTTTGTGATCTGAGAAGAAAAGCGCTGCACGTCTTTTCAAAATGGAAGATATTCCCTGTATTATAGCGACCTACAGATTGTACCTTGTACTCACATCCTCCTCGTGTCTGCTGGTGTAAAAAACTATCTCAAATATAAAACATGCAGTACAAAGTAACGGAGCTGTGTAGGTCATACAGCTATTCATTAAACTATTGTCATGGAGACACTCCCGAGCGCACAGCCAGCGCTTTACTGCCCTGAAGAAAACATCAGGTGGACACGAGGCCTTAGTTGTCAAATTCATTAAGACTTGTGAAGAACTCTTTGTTTTTATTTAAAATGGTGAATGATTTCTTTATTTTGTTGTTTCCTGTCTTCAGCTGCCTCACGCTGACACACAAACAGACATTAACGTGTGTGTTTGTGTGTTTCCTGTTCTCACCTTGAAGTACTCCAGCAGACCTCTGCAGGTGATCTCGCTGCCGTTGATCTCCTTCACGTCGATGCTTCCAGGGCTGAGCAGCCACGGAACGAGAACCTTCAGGTTATTCAGGAAGTCTCCGTCGATCTCTGAATGGATGACACAGAAAACCACAGGTGAGTATCTGATCCAGACCACAGGTGAGAATCTGATCCAGACCACAGGTGAGTATCTGATCCAGACTACAGGTGAGTTACTGATCCAGAACACAGGTGAGTTAATTATCCAGACCACAAGTGAGTATCTGATCCAGAACACAGGTGAATTACTGATCCAGACCACAGGTGAATATCTGATCCAGACCACAGGTGAGTTACTGATCCAGACCACAGATGAGTATCTGATCTAGATAACAGGTGAGTATATGATCCAGAGCACAGGTGAGTTACTGATCCAGACCACAGGTGAGTATCTGATCCAGACCACAGGTGAATATCTGATCCAGACCACAGGTGAGTATCTGATCCAGAACACAGGTGAATTAAGGATCCAGACCACAGGTGAATATCTGATCCAGACCACAGGTGAGTATCTGATCCAGAACACAGGTGAGTATCTGATCCAGAACACAGGTGAGTTACTGATCCAGAACACAGGTGAGTTACTGATCCAGACTACAGGTGAGTTAATGACCCAGACGACAGGTGAGTTAATGATCCAGACCACAGGTGAGTATCTGATCCAGACCACAGGTGAGTTAATGATCCAGACCACAGGTGAGCATCTGATCCAGACCACAGGTGAATATCTGATCCAGATCACAGGTGAGTTGCTGATCCAGACCACAGGTGAGTTACTGATCCAGACTTCAAGTGAGTGAGGGATCCAGAACACAGGTGAGTTACTGATCCAGAACACAGGTGAGTTAATGATCTAATGATCCAGACCACAGGTGAGTTAATGATCCAGACCACAGGTGAGTATCAGATCAAGGCCACAGGTGAGTATCTGATCCAGAACACAGGTGAGTTAGTGATCCAGACTACAGGTGAGTTAAGGATCCAGATCACAGGTGAGTTAATGATCCAGATCACAGGTGAGTATCTGATCCAGAACACAGGTGAGTTAAGGATCCAGACCACAGGTGAATATCTCATCCACACCACAGGTGAGTATCTGATCCAGACCACAGGTGAGTATATGATCCAGACCAAAGGTGAGTATCTGATCCAGAACACAGGTGAGTTACTGATCCAGACTACAGGTGAGTTAATGATCCAGACCACAGGTGAGTATCTGATCCAGACCACAAGTGAGTATCTGATCCAGAACACAGGTGAGTTACTGATCCGGACTACAGGTGAGTTAAAGATCCAGAACACAGGTGAGTTAATGGTCCAGACCACAGGTGAGTATATGATCCAGTTCACAGGTGAGTTAATGGTCCAGACCACAGGTGAGTATATGATCCAGTTCACAGGTGAGTTACTGATCCAGACTACAGGTGAGTTAAGGATCCAGACCACAGGTGAGTATCTGATCCAGAACACAGGTGAGATAATGATCCAGACCACAGTTGAGTATATGATCCAGATCATAGGTGAGTATCTGATCCAGACCACAAGTGAGTATCTGATCCAGAACACAGGTGAGTTACTGATCTGGACTACAGGTGAGTTAAGGATCCAGAATACAGGTGAGTTAAGGATCCAGACTACATGTGAGTTAATGGTCCAGACTACATGTGAGTTAATGGTCCAGACTACAGGTGAGTATCTGATCCAGAACACAGGTGAGATACTGATCCAGACCACAGGTGAGTTAAGGATCCAGACCACAGGTGAGTATCTGATCCAGAACACAGGTGAGTTACTGATCCAGACCGCAGGTGAGTATCTGATTTAGAACACAGGTGAGTTACTGATCCAGACCACAGGTGAGTATCTGATCCAGAACACAAGTGAGTTAATGATCCAGACTACAGGTGAGTTAAGGATCCAGACCACAGGTGAGTATCTGATCCAGACCACAGGTGAGTATCTGATCCAGAACACAGGTGAGTTACTGATCCAGACCACAGGTGAGTTAAGGATCCAGACCACAGGTGAGTTAAGGATCCAGAACACAGGTGAGTTACTGATCCAGACTACAGGTGAGTTAAGAATCCAGAACACAGGTGAGTTACTGATCCAGACCACAGGTGAGTTACTGATCCAGACTACAGGTGAGTTAAGGATCCAGACCACAGGTGAGTATCTGATCCAGAACACAGGTGAGATAATGATCCAGACCACAGTTGAGTATATGATCCAGATCATAGGTGAGTATCTGATCCAGACCACAAGTGAGTATCTGATCCAGAACACAGGTGAGTTACTGATCCGGACTACAGGTGAGTTAAAGATCCAGACTACAGGTGAGTTAATGGTCCAGATCATAGGTGAGTATCTGATCCAGACCACAAGTGAGTATCTGATCCAGAACACAGATGAGTTACTGATCCAGACTACAGGTGAGTTAAGGATCCAGAACACAGGTGAGTTAAGAATCCAGACCACAGGTGAGTATATGATCCAGTTCACAGGTGAGTTACTGATCCAGACTACAGGTGAGTTAAGGATCCAGACCACAGGTGAGTATCTGATCCAGAACACAGGTGAGATAATGATCCAGACCACAGTTGAGTATATGATCCAGATCATAGGTGAGTATCTGATCCAGACCACAAGTGAGTATCTGATCCAGAACACAGGTGAGTTACTGATCCGGACTACAGGTGAGTTAAAGATCCAGACTACAGGTGAGTTAATGATCCAGACCACAGGTGAGTATATGATCCAGTTCACAGGTGAGTTACTGATCCAGACTACAGGTGAGTTAAGGATCCAGACCACAGGTGAGTATCTGATCCAGAACACAGGTGAGATAATGATCCAGAACACAGGTGAGATAATGATCCAGACCACAGTTGAGTATATGATCCAGATCATAGGTGAGTATCTGATCCAGACCACAAGTGAGTATCTGATCCAGAACACAGGTGAGTTACTGATCTGGACTACAAGTGAGTTAAGGATCCAGAATACAGGTGAGTTAAGGATCCAGACTACAGGTGAGTTAATGGTCCAGACCACAAGTGAGTATCTGATCCAGAACACAGGTGAGATACTGATCCAGACCACAGGTGAGTATCTGATCCAGACCACAGGTGAGTATCTGATCCAGAACACAGGTGAGTTACTGATCCAGACCACAGGTGAGTATTTGATCCAGACCACAAGTGAGTTAATGATCCAGACTACAGGTGAGTTAAGGATCCAGAACACAGGTGAGTATCTGATCCAGACCACAGGTGAGTATCTGATCCAGAACACAGGTGAGTTACTGATCCAGACCACAGGTGAGTTAAGGATCCAGACCACAGGTGAGTTAAGGATCCAGAACACAGGTGAGTTACTGATCCAGACTACAGGTGAGTTAAGAATCCAGAACACAGGTGAGTATCTGATCCAGAACACAGGTGAGTTACTGATCCAGACCACAGGTGAGTTAATGATCCAGACTACAGGTGAGTTAAGAATCCAGAACACAGGTGAGTATCTGATCCAGAACACAGGTGAGTTACTGATCCAGACCACAGGTGAGTTAATGATCCAGACCACAGGTGAGTTAATGATCCAGATCACAGGTGAGCATCTGATCCAGACTACAGGTGAGTTACTGATCCAGAACACAGGTGAGTTACTGATCCAGACTACAGGTGAGTATCTGATCCAGAACACAGGTGAGTATCTGATCCAGAACACAGGTGAGTTACTGATCTAGACTACAGGTGAGTTAAGGATCCAGACCACAGGTGAGTATCTGATCCAGACCACAGGTGAGTTACTGATCCAGACCGCAGGTGAGTATCTGATTTAGAACACAGGTGAGTTAATGATCCAGACCACAGGTGAGTTAATGATCCAGACCACAGGTGAGTATCTGATCCAGATCTCAGGTGAGTTACTGATCCAGACCACAGGTGAATTAAGGATCCAGACCACAAGTGAGTTAATGATCCAGACCACAGGTGAGTATATGATCCAGACTACAGGTGAGTTAAGGATCCAGAACACAGGTGAGTATCTGATCCAGACCACAGGTGAGTATCTGATCCAGAACACAGGTGAGTTACTGATCCAGACCACAGGTGAGTTAAGGATCCAGACCACAGGTGAGTTAAGGATCCAGAACACAGGTGAGTTACTGATCCAGACTACAGGTGAGTTAAGAATCCAGAACACAGGTGAGTATCTGATCCAGAACACAGGTGAGTTACTGATCCAGACCACAGGTGAGTTAATGATCCAGACTACAGGTGAGTTAAGAATCCAGAACACAGGTGAGTATCTGATCCAGAACACAGGTGAGTTACTGATCCAGAACACAGGTGAGCATCTGATCCAGAACACAGGTGAGTTACTGATCCAGACCACAGGTGAGTTAATGATCCAGACTACAGGTGAGTTAATGATCCAGATCACAGGTGAGCATCTGATCCAGACTACAGGTGAGTTACTGATCCAGAACACAGGTGAGTTACTGATCTAGACTACAGGTGAGTTAAGGATCCAGACCACAGGTGAGTATCTGATCCAGACCACAGGTGAGTTACTGATCCAGACCGCAGGTGAGTATCTGATTTAGAACACAGGTGAGTTAATGATCCAGACCACAGGTGAGTTAATGATCCAGACCACAGGTGAGTTAATGATCCAGATCACAGGTGAGCATCTGATCCAGACCACAGGTGAGTATCTGATCCAGAACACAGGTGAGTTACTGATCTAGACTACAGGTGAGTTAAGGATCCAGACCACAGGTGAGTATCTGATCCAGACCACAGGTGAGTTACTGATCCAGACCGCAGGTGAGTATCTGATTTAGAACACAGGTGAGTTAATGATCCAGACCACAGGTGAGTTAATGATCCAGACCACAGGTGAGTATCTGATCCAGATCTCAGGTGAGTTACTGATCCAGACCACAGGTGAATTAAGGATCCAGACCACAAGTGAGTTAATGATCCAGACCACAGGTGATTATCTGATCCAGAACACAGGTGAGTATCTGATCCAGACCACAGGTGATGGAGGTGTGGTTATAGTGACATCACCACAAGGCTTTGGGGAGGGGCATAATGTGAGATCTGGTCCTGGAGCCAGGAGGTCCTGGATTTGGCCCTGGGTGAGAACATGTTTATCAAACAGTGTAGCAGGCGGAGGCCTCGTACCTTTAATGCGTCCATCAAAGTGCGGGTTGGTGGCCACCTTGAGGCCGGGGTGAGGCATCAGGAAACAGGATATGTTGGTGAAACACGAGTGGATGTGTTTACGGACGTTCTGCAGCTCCTCATGCTGGTTCTCTGAAATCTGAAACACAAACAAGAGGCCCACTGTGGTGTCAACAGAGAGATGTTCAACATGATCATTCTGGTCTTCAGCAGAGACTGACACCTGACGATCACTCACCTTCAGTCTCTTCTCCAGGAACTTCATCCCTCCCTCCTGACCGTACGGGAACTCGTACGGAAAGCTCCAATCTCTTACCAGGAAGATCATCGACTGAGAACGAAGAGGTGAACTGTCATTCATGTTATTCATTAATGTCTCCCTCCTCAGGACAAACAACCTAAGAGATCATATGTCACTGGGCTGTTCACCTCCCTCCACTGGCTCCCAGTTACTGCTCACATCAAATTTAAAACTCTGCTGCTCGCTTACAAAACAGAGACAGAAACGTCTCCTCCTTACTGTAACTCTCTCATCCAGGTCTACACTTAGTGTTTTTTTTCCTAGATCCTTGCTTGTGTTCTACTTACTCTCTGATGTACGTCGCTTTGGATAAAAGCGTCTGCTAAGTGAATTGTAGAATTTAACAAACACATAAAAACGATCCAAACATCTTGTCCATCGAATAAAATCGGCTTTTTGTCTTCAGCCTGAAACTACGAATCAAATCGATCTTTTTTTTTTTTTTTTTTTTATGATTTATTTTTGTGCTGTTTGTGCCTTTAATGGAGAGACAGGAGAGTGGATAGAGTTGGAAATCAGAGAGTGAAAGCATGGGGAATGACATGCAGGAAAGGAGCCACAGGCTGGATTCGAACCTGGGCCGCCCGCTTGGAGGACTACAGCCTCCGTACATGGGGCGCGCACACTAACCACTAGTCCACCAGGCCACCAGTGCCCCTCAAATTGATCTTTGAAGTTAAATGTGTCTGAGTGGGCTTACTGTGTCTCTGACCTGAACATATAATATATACATACATAACAAATCTACATGAACTTCATTTCATTCATCAGGTGAACTTTGACTGAAGGTGTGACGGCAGTCTTTACAGACCCAACCTCCGACCCGACGCCCACCATGTTCAGTGTGACTGCGTTCATCCAGGAGGTGAACATGAGACGACTTACCTGGAATGGTTTGAGGAAAGTCTCCTCCATGGCCAGTCTGCCGTATTCTGTGAAAAGCTGAAACCAGAGAACGAGAAGAGACTGAGGATGTGATTTAGAAACCTGTGGACATGCACGGCTGCATACTGATGATATGTAGGAGGCGGTTAATACAGCCGGACAGCTGCAGATGTTTAAAATGGTGGCTGTGATTAAATGCTGGAGGCTCAGAGAATAGGTCGAAGTTTCACCTGCAGGTGCTGGAGGTCGTCCTCTTGGACGTTCTGGGAGATGTTGTACACCTGAAGAAAAGAAAACAGTTACTTATCGATGAGTATCCGTTAATAAGAAATATGACTTTCAACTAGAAACAGAACAAGCCTAACTTTCTACAGTTAAACTTTAGCTTAGCATGTTTGAGCTAAATGCTACAAGCTAACATCCTCCTGATCAAATTGCTAAAGTTATTAGCATGCTAACTATGGAGCTGATCATGTCTCAGGTAGTGTACCTGCATGGAGCTGATCATGTCTCGGGTAGTGTACCTGCATGGAGCTGATCATGTCTCAGGTAGTGTACCTGCATGGAGCTGATCATGTCTCAGGTAGTGTACCTGCATGGAGCTGATCATGTCTCGGGTAGTGTACCTGCATGGAGCTGATCATGTCTCAGGTAGTGTACCTGCATGGAGCTGATCATGTCTCAGGTAGTGTACCTGCATGGAGCTGATCATGTCTCAGGTAGTGTACCTGCATGGAGCTGATCATGTCTCAGGTAGTGTACCTGCATGGAGCTGATCATGTCTCAGGTAGTGTACCTGCATGGAGCTGATCATGTCTCAGGTAGTGTACCTGCATGGAGCTGATCATGTCTCAGGTAGTGTACCTGCATGGAGCTGATCATGTCTCAGGTAGTGTACCTGCATGGAGCTGATCATGTCTCAGGTAGTGTACCTGCATGGAGCTGATCATGTCTCGGGTAGTGTACCTGCATGGAGCTGATCATGTCTCGGGTAGTGTACCTGCATGGAGCTGATCATGTCTCAGGTAGTGTACCTGCATGGAGCTGATCATGTCTCAGGTAGTGTACCTGCATGGAGCTGATCATGTCTCGGGTAGTGTACCTGCATGGAGCTGATCATGTCTCAGGTAGTGTACCTGCATGGAGCTGATCATGTCTCGGGTAGTGTACCTGCATGGAGCTGATCATGTCTCAGGTAGTGTACCTGCATGGAGCTGATCATGTCTCGGGTAGTGTACCTGCATGGAGCTGATCATGTCTCGGGTAGTGTACCTGCATGGAGCTGATCATGTCTCGGGTAGTGTACCTGCATGGAGCTGATCATGTCTCAGGTAGTGTACCTGCATGGAGCTGATCATGTCTCAGGTAGTGTACCTGCATGGAGCTGATCATGTCTCGGGTAGTGTACCTGCATGGAGCTGATCATGTCTCGGGTAGTGTACCTGCATGGAGCTGATCATGGTGCTCAGAGCGAACACGGTGGCTGAATCTCTCAGAGTCGATTGGCTGTCAAACGTCCCCT
Source organism: Labrus bergylta (assembly GCF_963930695.1). NCBI lineage: Eukaryota > Metazoa > Chordata > Actinopteri > Labriformes > Labridae > Labrus > Labrus bergylta. The sequence continues at coordinate 27,002,143 of NC_089212.1, read as the reverse complement.
GTGTGTCCATCAGCAGCACAGCCACCTGTCAGGTAAAACAAACGGGAAGGTGAGCTCTGAGGAGATGGCTGTTCATGTTTTCTGTGTTTCGTTTAAGGAAGTGACCATATTTGGGTGGAGGGTGGAGGGTCTCTAGCTCCACCCTGTTGTCCAAATATGGTCACTTCTGTCTCTAACATCTTTTAATATGAGCCTTTATATGACGGCCTCTAGTGGACACCTGAGGAACTGCAGTGTTGTGCACTTCTTTGGTTAAGATGGAGGTTTCTGATTGGATTAAACAGAGAGAGAGAGAGAGAGAGAGAGAGAGAGAGACGCCCTGCTGACAGGACGAGTTAATACATGAAGACATGATGTCACACTAAAGGTCAACTCATTAAACCTCGTCAACGGTAACTTCACCTTCCTCCCGTCTGGTTTGTCCACCAGGAAGACCTCGCTCCAGATCTGGATCCCTGTGGTCTCCCTCTCCGAGCCCCCCCTCCAGGAGAAGCCGGTCAGAGGCTCGTCTGAGTCTCCGAGCCAGCCGTCAGACGCCTGAACAACAAGACAACATGAGTGTGTAATATCTCATTCAACAAGAGAGGGCGCTGTTTCTATCTCAACATGATGGACTGAAGACGCTCTTTAAGAACCTGAACCCGGAGGAGGACCTCATGTTAGGGGGGTCTCACCTGAACCCGGAGGAGGACCTCATGTTAGGGGGGGTCTCACCTGAACCCGGAGGAGGACCTCATGTTAGGGGGGTCTCACCTGAACCCGGAGGAGGACCTCATGTTAGGGGGGTCTCACCAAGTCTCACCTGTTTGTACATGTAGCGCAGCATGAAGTCCATGAGGAAGGACTTGCCCTTGCGGAAAGCTCCGGCCACAGAGATGGCGACCACCTGGCGGTCTCTGACCTCCTCAGCGAGTAGGATGCGACTCAGCGCCACCTCATCGAGCTCGAAGGTGTGGTCGTCTTTGACCAACAGCACCTGCACAGGTCGGGCGCGTCCATCAGGCTCCTCCTCCTCTGAGCTCCAGTCGTACACATTTTTATCACTGAGGGACCCTGGAGGAGGAAGAGGAAGAGGAAGAGGAGGAAGAAGAGGAAGAGGAGGAGGAGGAAGAGGAAAAAGAGGAAGAGGAAGAGGAAGAGGAAGAAGAGGAAGAGGAAGAGGAGGAAGAGGAGGAGGAGGAAGAGGAGGAGGAGGAAGAGGTGGAGGAGGAAGAGGAGGAAGAGGAGGAGGAGGAGGAGGAAGAGGAGGAAGAGATACAGAGTGTAAACATTTGTTTAATGTCACAGCGCCCCCTACAGGCCGGGTGTTGCTGCAGCGTGTTTCAGGTAACGTTCAGGTGAGTTCCCCGCCGTAGTAAAGAGGCGGTACAATCAGAGACGTCACCTTTAAAGCTCGTCTGAAGACGTTTAACTTGAAATCAGAACCTCTGAGGTCCATTAACACAGGAAACAGGAAGTGGAGGCCATTATCACTTCCTGCCGCCTGGATCAATATTTTTATGAGCCGATACGTCTTCTGATGAGTCATCTCGTGTTTCCATCACGTCCAATCAGAGTCTGACTGATCAGTGTTTACATCCTTCTCTCTGACTTCCTGTGTGATGTTCCTCCTGTCAGTATGTGTGTGTGTGTGTGTGTGTGTGTGTGCTTCTATCTCTCCATCTGCTCTGTGAGGACACGCTGCTGTTTGAGGAAGAGACACGAGCAAACACACTAAAAGATTTACGCAGGACGCCGAAAATGCAGGGTGAATAATTTAAGGAACACACACACACACACACACACACACACACACACACACACACACACACACACACACAGAATGATGAAGGTGAGGAGAGGATGATGAAGTTGAGGAGAGGATGATGAAGGTTATTTACAGGCCGGAAGTACAGATCACCATTTAACCCTCAATAATCCTCCCAGTAAATCTTTATAACATGAATCATCACATTTATAACATGAATCATCACATTCATAACATGAATCATCACATTTATAACATGAATCATCACATTTATAACATGAATCATCACATTCATAACATGAATCATCACATTTATAAGAGGAATCTGCTTTCTAATGAGCGTTGTGGTTTTTAGAAACTGAAGATGCGTTCAGGAACACATTTCTCCTCTGCAGCTTCACGGTGAACCGTAAAGACGTTCATAGAGATTCGTCGTGATGAAAACGAGGCTTCATCATGGAGTCTGAGACAAACATGTTCTGCAGAGCTCTCTCCTCCTCAGTGTGCGTCAAAGAAAAGAATAAAAAACGAGGCGTACGTACACTCACCCCAGCTGTCTCGTTCTTTGCGGTGCTTCGCCATCTTCCGGTCCCGGTGTCCCTCGGTGTGTTATCAGCGGCCCTACTCGGCGGTCATGAGTGTCGGGAGGTTTGGGAGGATGCTCCGCCGAATCGATGCTCGCATCAGGAGGATGATGGAGGTTTTTTTTATTATTATTCCAAGCGTGATGCAGCGTCCCAACATGCGGCTAGGGGGCGCTGTTGTCCAGTAGCACTCGGTGTGTTTAGCAGCAGAGGGATTAATGTGTTGAATCGTTTATTAATATCGTGTAACACTCCTACAGACAGCTGACATCATAATGTGTTCCAGGTGAAATCAAACCCTCATCCTGTCTGCTGTTAAAATGCTTTCTCACAGTCCGCCAACAGGGGGCGGTAACTACAAAGAGAATGGAACATGTGCTGCCTTCACATACCGTCGTTAATATTCCAGAGGTTGTGGAATTAGTTAGGACAAAACAATCAGGAGTGATATGAGGACAAGATATTATAATATATATTGTAGTAAAGGTTACTCTGATTAAAATGTTCTGAAGAAGAAATAAAATGTAACATTAATAAATCAATTCAAGTTAAACTAAAACTACTTTTTAAAGTTTATTCTTTCCCCTCACGTATTCCCCTGCATTCACCTGTAATGTGTCAGACAAACACCTGCAGGTTTCACCTGTAATGTGTCAGGGGTTAGGGGTCCAGCTCCACTTGCATCACCGGACATGTAGCGGTGTTTGGTTGTTGTGTTTTGACAGTAGATGTTCCGAGCTGACCGTGAAGGCAGCAGGATCCTGTAGCTGCGCCTCCTCAGAGATTAAACAGACTGATGATTTAAACAGAAGATAATTAACATTAAGAGTGATTATCATTAAGGATCATTAACATTAAGAGTGATTATCATTAAGGATCATTAACATTAAGAGTGATATCTGCCTTTATTAATGAAGTTTAGCGTTAATGTTTGAAACCTGTCACACTCGGTAAAGTCTCCTCTGAGCTGCAGCTCGACTCAACTTTATCACAGTTTCCTCGGTAACTAAAGAGCCTCCATTTTTACTTTGTCACCGATTATTCGACGCCATCGAGCCCTTACCGGCCCCGGGACCGGGTTTAAGATGCAGACCGGGCTCCTCGGCGGTGTTTGCAGCGTGAAAGGTAAGAACGGTTCAAGTTAGCAGCTTAGCTAGTTAGCTTTAGCCGTTAGCTCCTGTGTCAGACTGGACCCGGCTATTTACTGGAGTGACCAAAGAGTCTCAGCTAACGTCACCTACACCTGACCTAACTTCAACTATAGTTTGTTTTAAAGCGTGAGCTTCAGGTAGCTTTACTTTCGTGTTAGTTTAATGACAGACAGACAGGTGAGGTTAAGCAATAACAGACAGGTGACAGGTGAGGTAACTTTATCAGACAGCGAACTTTAAATAGACCACCGACTACTACCTGGACCACTTTAATATTATTAAACAATCACACCTGCAGCTGTGTGCGTTATTACTGACCACCGACTACTACCTGGACCACTTTAATATTATTAAACAATCACACCTGTAGCTGTGTGCGTTATTACTGACCACCGACTACTACCTGGACCACTTCAATATTTATAAAACAATCACACCTGTAGCTGTGTGAGTTATTACTGACCACCGACTACTACCTGGACCACTTAAATATTTATAAAACAATCACACCTGTAGCTGTGTGAGTTATTACTGACCACCGACTACTACCTGGACCACTTTAATCTGACTATGTGGAGGGGTAGTGAAGTGAACCAGCTGGTGGAGGTTAGGCTCTTCTGTTCTGTTGACGTGTTTCAGTGTTTGTCGAGTTCTTTACTTTGACTTCAGTAAATATCTCCTGAACTCTTTCTTTGACGTCTGTCCCTCAGGTCATGGAGCGAGGAGAAGAACGGTCTGAGTAAACACTGGTTCATTAATATTCAGGACCTCTGCTTCATCAGAACACCCCCACCCCCTCCCCCTCCCCCCCTCATCTGATCAGGCCAACTAAATGTAAAGGATCGATTGGTTCCAGCCACCATGGATCTCTTTCCCCGGCCCAGCGGAGAAATCCAGAGAAGAAACCCCCAACATGACTTTGAACTCATTCAGAGAGTCGGCAGCGGAACATACGGAGACGTCTACAAGGTACAGTGAACACATGATAACATGTGACCCACGCGTATGATAACGCGTGACCCACGCGTATGATAACATGAAGTTCAGTTTAACAGAGCCAGCTGCACAGCGGAGGACTGTTATACATCAAACATGTTGTGGAGACAGGTTTAACCTGCTTGAAAACTGAATTGAACCCATTATTACTCAGATTTAAGTCTTATTGATAGGTGATTTAAATGGACGGGTGCATGGCACTGTGCTCTCAGTTTAATGAGTTTAAGAAATAATTATCCAAACACAATCCTTGAAACAAAACAACAGGATTGGTCCATATTTCCCTGCAGCCTGTGGGCTCTGGTGAGCTGTGTTTGTCGTGGTGAACAGAGACGTCCCAGCTGATCCTCAGTGTGATAGTCAAGGCAGCCTGTCACGGTCCCTCTCCATACAAAGGCTCTGTGGCCAACCTCCCTCCACCCCCACTCTCAGACAGGCTAGCAGAGGAATGCTGCGCCTGGTATTCTCCTACAGTACCAACGGTGAAATATGATCAGGCCCCTGTCCTAACATGCGTCTGTCTGAGGGTGTGTTCAGGGCCACTCTGACACCAGAAACACACCTTGAGTGCTTCCTCCAGTCCTCCTTCAGTCCTCCTTCAGTCCCAAATTCAGTCCTCCTTCAGTCCCTCCTTCAGTCCTCATTCTGTCCTCTTTCAGTCCTCCTTCAGTCCTCAGTCCTCCTTCGGTCCTTCCTTCAGTCCTCATTCAGTCTTCCTTCAGTCCTCATTCTGTCCTCCTTCAGTCCTTATTCTGTCCTCTTTCAGTCGTCCTGTCCTCTTTCAGTTCTCCTTCAGTCCTCAGTCCTCCTTCGGTCCTTCCTTCAGTCCTCATTCAGTCTTCCTTCAGTCCTCATTCTGTCCTCCTTCGGTCCTTCCTTCAGTCCCAAATTCAGTCCTCCTTCAGTCCCCCCTTCAGTCCTCATTCTGTCCTTCTTCAGTCCCTCCTTCAGTCCTCATTCTGTCCTCCTTCAGTTATCCTGTCCACCTTCAGTCCCTCCTTCAGTCACCAATCAGTCCCCCTTCAGTCCTTCTTCAGCCCTCATTCAGTCCTCCTTCAGCCCTCATTCTGTCCTCTTTCAGTCCCTCCTTCAGTCCTCCTTCAGTCCTCATTCTGTCCTCTTTCAGTCCTCCTTCAGCCCTCATTCTGTCCTCTTTCAGTCCTCCTTCAGTCCTCATTCTGTCCTCCTTCAGTTCCTCCTTCAGTCCTCATTCTGTCCTCTTTCAGTCCTCCTTCAGCCCCTCCTTCAGTCCTCATTCTGTCCTTCTTCAGTCCCTCCTTCAGTTGTCCTGTCCACCTTCAGTCCTCCTTCAGTCACCAATCGGTCCCCCTTCAGTCCTCCTTCAGCCCTCATTCTGTCCTCTTTCAGTCCCTCCTTCAGTCCTCCTTCAGTCCTCCTTCAGTCCTCATTCTGTCCTCCTTCAGTTATCCTGTCCACCTTCAGTCCCTCCTTCAGTCACCAATCGGTCCCCCTTCAGTCCTCCTTCAGCCCTCCTTCAGTCCTCCTTCAGTCCTCCTTCAGCCCTCATTCTGTCCTCTTTCAGTCCTCATTCTGTCCTCCTTCAGTTGTCCTGTCCACCTTCAGTCCTCCTTCAGTCACCAATCGGTCCCCCTTCAGTCCTCCTTCAGTCCTCCTTCAGCCCTCATTCTTTCCTCATTCTGTCCTCTTTCAGTCCTCCTTCAGTCCTCATTCTGTCCTCTTTCAGTCCTCCTTCAGCCCTCATTCTGTCCTCCTTCAGTCCCTCCTTCAGTCCTCATTCTGTCCTCCTTCAGTCACCAATCGGTCCTCCTTCAGTCCCTCCTTCAGTCCTCATTCTGTCCTCTTTCAGTCTTCCTTCAGTCCCTCCTTCAGTCCTCTTTCAGTCCTCCTCCGGTCCTCCTTCGGCCCTCCTTTAGGTAGTTAAAACTGTCCTGGTCTGCAATGTCTCACTTCTCTTTCCTGGTTAAAGTTTGCTTGGTTTGTTGGTTTGGTTTTTTTCGTCACAGGTAATGAGGAAGTCCTGGAGGTTGATTCTCACAGAGAAAAGTCCTAAGAGGGGGCCATGCTGGAGGCTTTTCTGGTTTACGGCTGATTTAGCTGCTCGCCTCATTCCCACGGATTAGAGACCTGGATTTGGAAGTCAGCATAAGTGACTTTAAAATAGAAAGTTCACAAACGATAGAGGGAGACCAGTTTGAACATTTCTGCTCTGTCATGAAGCTGAAGGAATAATTAACCGAGAAAAATGTTCTGTACAACACAAGAAACAGAAACGGACAACATGTACATCAGAGTATTTAAAGGAGCAATCTGTAACTCTGGCACCTAGTGGTTAAAATGGGTACTGCAGTCTAAATTCTAAACATTGTAGAGAGCTATTTCCCCCCCCCCCCCTCTCTAGAGTCGATGCTCATGCAGGTTGCCATGTGGTGGACACTAAAGCTTCAGTGTTTATCTAGCTCTGCATGGGTCTGTAAACCTTTCTGTGTCTTTCAGGCGCGAAACATTCAAACTGGAGAGCTCGCCGCCGTGAAGATCATCAAACTGGAACCAGGTAAGAAAGATTGCCTCTACATCTTAACTATCCACTAAATGTGCTGAATACGTACACCTGACTTCATCGCCATAAAAATAAAGAAAGACAGGAGGGTTTTTATGATCTGAGCTCTTATTTAAGGTGTTGGCATGTGATGATGTGAGCTCTTATTTAAGGTGTTGGCATGTGATGATGTGAGCTCTTATTTAAGGTGTTGGCATGTTATGATGTGAGCTCTTATTTAAGGTGTTGGCATGTGATGATGTGAACTCTTATTTAAGGTGTTGGCATGTTATGATGTGATGATGTGAGCTCTTATTTAAGGTGTTGGCATGTGATGATGTGAGCTCTTATTTAAGGTGTTGGCATGTTATGATGTGAGCTCTTATTTAAGGTGTTGGCATGTGATGATGTGAGCTCTTATTTAAGGTGTTGGCATGTGATGATGTGAGCTCTTATTTAAGGTGTTGGCATGTGATGATGTGAGCTCTTATTTAAGGTGTTGGCATGTGATGATGTGAGCTCTTATTTAAGGTGTTGGCATGTTATGATGTGAGCTCTTATTTAAGGTGTTGGCATGTGATGATGTGAGCTCTTATTTAAGGTGTTGGCATGTGATGATGTGAACTCTTATTTAAGGTGTTGGCATGTGATGATGTGAGCTCTTATTTAAGGTGTTGGCATGTTATGATGTGAGCTCTTATTTAAGGTGTTGGCATGTTATGATGTGAGCTCTTATTTAAGGTGTTGGCATGTGATGATGTGAACTCTTATTTAAGGTGTTGGCATGTTATGATGTGATGATGTGAGCTCTTATTTAAGGTGTTGGCATGTGATGATGTGAGCTCTTATTTAAGGTGTTGGCATGTTATGATGTGAGCTCTTATTTAAGGTGTTGGCATGTGATGATGTGAGCTCTTATTTAAGGTGTTGGCATGTGATGATGTGAGCTCTTATTTAAGGTGTTGGCATGTGATGATGTGAGCTCTTATTTAAGGTGTTGGCATGTGATGATGTGAGCTCTTATTTAAGGTGTTGGCATGTTATGATGTGAGCTCTTATTTAAGGTGTTGGCATGTGATGATGTGAGCTCTTATTTAAGGTGTTGGCATGTGATGATGTGAACTCTTATTTAAGGTGTTGGCATGTGATGATGTGAGCTCTTATTTAAGGTGTTGGCATGTTATGATGTGAGCTCTTATTTAAGGTGTTGGCATGTTATGATGTGAGCTCTTATTTAAGGTGTTGGCATGTTATGATGTGAGCTCTTATTTAAGGTGTTGGCATGTTATGATGTGAGCTCTTATTTAAGGTGTTGGCATGTTATGATGTGAGCTCTTATTTAAGGTGTTGGCATTTTATGATGTGAACTCTTATTTAAGGTGTTGGCATGTGATGATGTGATGATGTGAACTCTTATTTAACATACAGTGTAATAAACACAGGTGATGTCTGAGAAAGTTAAAGTCCTGCAGGCTCCAGGTTTATGATCCAGTTTATGATCAGTGAGATGTTTGAAAAGACTTGAAGCTTTTTGTAATCGAGCGGAGGGAAGCGTTCAGTGTGACAGGAAGTGGTCACACTCTGAGGACTTGACTTCTCGACAACATGACATGGCCTTGTTTGTTTTGTTTTTCTCACGCTCAGAGTCACAGAAATGTGCCCCGCTCGACGTTCAGTGTCTCAAACAGGAACAATGTAAAGGTTTTAAACTCTTACATGAAAGCCTCTTTCTTCCTGTTCCCGACATGTCATCGATCTTTGAACAGACAAATGAAGCCTGCAGGAATCAACGAGTCTCGGGACTCTGAATGAAGGAGATTAAAGGAGGAGGATTGTGTGAAGTTACTGTGAGGTCCAAATACCTCAGAGGTACAGAAAGTTCTGCTGGTTCTCCAGTGGACTGATTCATCAGGAACAGGCTGTTTCAATTTGTTATTACTGTGCAGGGTCAAAGGTCGTCCACTTAAAGTGCTGGAGTTAAACACTCAGAGACGATAAAGTCGTTAGTACTTCATGATGAAATCTCCGTCTGTCAAAGGATCAGCTGTTTCTGCATCAAGAGAAAATGACCTGAGCTGACCTTTTAAAAAAAGACGGATTAGGGTTCAGCTACTTTAGGGCCCGTGTCCACAGATGGCGTTTCAGAGCGCTTCTCACCAGCCCTCCTTGTTGCTACAATTCTACAATTCACTTAGCAGACTCTTTTATCCAAAGAGACGTACATCAGAGAGTGAGAACAACAGAGAGGAGAGCGAACAAAGGGAACAATGTCAGTAAGAGCAAACGATCAGCTTTGAGTCTGATTGGACACACAGGTGCTGACAGGAAGTGACCACAGGTGCTGACAGGAAGTGACCAGAGGAAGAACTCAACTTGACTGCAGTTCTCTAATCAGTATAGAAACCATCTAGTTGCTAGGTACAAAGTTCCTCTTCCCTCTGTAGTGTCCGTTAGGTGTGTTTTAGCTCCATGTGTTTAAAATTTGCTTTAATTCAAAGAAATCTCACCAAGAAAACATGAAGATGTTAAGAAGTCGTGTCCTGACACTCAGCAGCTCTGGAAACTGTTCGCTCCAAATGACGAGGCAGATTCTTCTCCTCCACTGTTGTTGACAAAGCTCATCAGAAGTCCCGCCCCTTCTTGATTCTGATTGGTTGGTGATGGAGAAGTGACATTGACAAGCATGGCGCTGTTCTCAATGTTTTAAACCCTGAGACACACTGATGATGTCACAGCATACTTAAAGAATCCTCAAGAAAATGTTGTACCTATTACATGTCGGTCATACCTCCTCCACTTCCTGTTGTACCTCTGAGTATCCTCCACTTGCGTGTGTGCGTGCGTGCGTGTCTCTGTCTGTCTGTCTGTCTGTCTGTCTGTCAACTTTAATGTGAGGAAATGTGACGGTGTCCCAGCGACCTCCTCTGGTGGTTAAATGATGCATTATGGGTAAAATCAGTGTAAGATCCCATGTGTTGCTTTCTGTGTTTGTTTCCAGGAGACGACTTCTCCATCATCCAGCAGGAAATCTTCATGGTGAAGGAGTGCATGCACCACAACATCGTGGCCTACTTCGGGAGTTACCTGTGGTAAGTCACCTGAACGCTCACCTGATGACTCACACTAACCGGGCTGACAGGAAGTCAGCGGCTCCGCCCGCTGTCGTCTGACACTTCCAGCAGGTTGAACTGGAATCTGAGCTTCTGATGTGTTTTACACGGCGCTCTGTGCTCGGAGACGAGCGTCTCATCAGGAATGTTCTGAACGCTCTCGCCGGCTCAGGGCGAGCAATGACTCATCAAACGGGATCAAGTTTCAGGAGTCGGGATGTTCCTCAGCGTCTGGTTTTAAAAACCATGTAACTGAAATTTTAATTCAGACTTGTCGACTCGAGCTCTTTTTCTTGAACATTATCTGCAGAGTGTGGCTAACGTTAGCCGTGTTAGCTCATCCAGCCTGCAGGTTGACCCGATCAGAACCAGAGCTACAGCTCCATCTAGTGGTGGGAGGCTGCAGTGCTAACCCCTGACTCCGCCCTTTAGACTGACACATCGAGAGATGGTGAAAACAAACGTTGAGTACAGAACGCCGCTCTGTTGTCTGATGAAGTTTTCCTGTTCATAATTACTTTGTGTCTCTGTGGCCAGTCGGGAGAAGCTGTGGATCTGCATGGAGTACTGTGGAGGAGGATCTCTGCAGGACATTTATCACGGTGAGCCTCTGATGACCTCCTGACTGTGACATCATCACCTCAAGCTAACAGACCGTTAGCGCCATCGCTCTTTCTAACCCTGCTTAAAGACGACCTTCATGTGTTTGTGTTTCAGTGACGGGCCCGCTCTCAGAGCTTCAGATCGCCTACGTCTGCAGAGAGACCATCCAGGTAAACCTTTGTGCACCGCCAGATAACCCTGAAGCTCGCCACACGTCTAACAGCGTGTTTCATTACAGGGTCTGGGATATCTGCACGCCAAGGGCAAGATGCACCGAGACATCAAGGTAATGCCTCTAACCAATCAGAGACCCCCCCTGACATGGATAGCCCCCCCCACCCCCACCCCTAGCCAATCAGAGACTAGTTCTGACATCTGTCTTCACCTCATTATAACGGCGTGTAGCGGACGCTGTTGCTTCAGTTGTTTATTTACATCACGTCTTACCTCAGGAAATCCCTCCCCCGCCCCCGACAGGGATCGTCTCCCTCCCCCCGATGTGTGAATGGCGAGATATTATCTGGAGTGTAATGTTGTTGTTGTTTTGTCGCAGGGCGCCAACATCCTCCTGTCAGACAACGGGGACGTAAAGTTAGGTAAGTCGTTCTTCTTTAAGTCGTCTGAGGTGTTCAGGTTCCACCACGTAATCTGAAAAGTCCTGTCAACCCTCGTTACAGCTGACTTTGGAGTCGCCGCCAAAATAACCGCCACCATTGCCAAGAGGAAGTCTTTCATCGGCACGCCATACTGGTAATGAGAGAGGAATTGTTTGTGTTTGTCATCATTTGGATCTCCAGTTCTTCATTCTCATGTCTCTTGGTTAGGGTTAGGGTCTGAGTCTGTTCTTTGTTTGGAGGAGGGTTAGGGTTAGGGTTAGGGTCTCTGACGGTCCTTTCTTCCTGAACGTCTCATAGGATGGCTCCTGAAGTGGCTGCAGTGGAGAAGAACGGTGGCTACAACCAGCTGTGTGATATCTGGGCCGTGGGCATCACTTCCATCGAGCTGGGCGAGCTGCAGCCTCCAATGTTTGACCTTCACCCCATGAGGTTTGTCAGAGCATCTGTGCTGCGTTACAGAGCTTCAGCTTCATGTGATTTAACCCCGTGTGTCTGTGTCCTCAGGGCTTTGTTTCTGATGTCAAAGAGCAGCTTCCAGCCTCCAAAACTCAAAGACAAAAACAAATGGTACTGCATGTTCTCCTCCTCGCTCTCATGCTTCATCTCTCCATCTTTAAAAAACTACAACATGATATTTCTCTGCAGGTCCACCGCCTTCCATAACTTTGTTAAAGTGTCTCTGACCAAAAACCCAAAGAAGAGGCCGACTGCAGAGAAGCTCCTGTCGGTAAGACTCCTTATCGGGGGGGAGGAGAGGGGAGGAGGAGGAGGAGGAGAGGAAGGAGGAGGTGTTTGTCAAAGTGTCTCTAAACAAAGAACCCAAAGAAGAGGTCGACTGCAGAGAGGCTCCTCTCTTTAACCCTCATGCATCACTATGGACATTTTTGTCCATTTGGTCAAATGTTTCCTCTTCATCTGGTCATCATTCTGTCTGTTAGTGCATATGGAACACAATTAAGTCTCTGTCTTGACACATTTTGGAATGCACCTTTTATTTTTTTAATAGATCAATAGAACACTGAGAACCATGTTTACTACCCTCTGAAGTCACTAAGGACAAACATGTCCACTTACAAAAAACTGCTATAAAAAAAATAGAACAGTTTTATATTTTTTCTACTTTTTTTTTTTTTTTTTTGCATAAATCTCTTAAAACAACTCCAGTCCTGCTCAAAACTACCAAACATTTAACCCTTTAAATGCCATAATCATGGAATCAAACTGGCATTTAAAGGGTTAAATTCATGATAATTATTCAATGTTTGGTAGTTTTGAGCAGGGCTGAAGTTGTTTAAGAGATTTATGCAGGGAAAAAAAAGTAGAAAAAATATCAATCTGTTCTATTTTTATTTTTATAAATGAAACTGATGCCTGAGGGTAAAGACTTGTCATCGTGTGTCTCGTCCTGTTTGGAGTCTGAATGCAGAAACTTGACCCTGATGTCGTTTCTGCAGCTTGTAAAGAGGGGGGGTCTTTGATGTCACTATCTGCTCGTTTATGATTCCTGCTGATCTCTTTTCTTGCAGCATGTGTTCGTGGCTCAGACGGGTTTGACAAGAAGGCTCGCCGTTGATCTCCTCGATAAGATGAACAACCCCGATAACCACCAGCCCTACAGTGAGGTGGACGACGACGACCTCGAGGTAAACTGGGAGGAGGAGAAGACCCTTATTCTGATGTTATTATAAATCTGAAGTTTATTAAATCTTAATCTGTAGTCTGATAAACTGGTAACGTTGGGCTTTATGCGCTCTAGCAGCTCAACCAATCAGCGACCTCCAGTGTTGATGCAGAGGTGTTAAAATCCTGCAGTTTCTGGAGTGTCCACTAGAGGCTGGCTGCAGAAGCACAGGAAGTCACATACACACCCATTCTAAAAAGCCTGTTTTTACAGCAGAGATGAACATGTTTACAGCCTGGTTCAAAAAACCAAATAGGTGTGATTAGCTCATGTCTCCATGGACACACACTGTACGGGGGGTGAATGTTTTGATGACTCATCAGTTTTGATTTGATGAAGGATAAGAGTTATTCACAATAAGGCGTGTAGCTGACCTGATTGACAGGTGGGCGTGGTGTAACGGTTTGTCTCTGTTTCAGCCCCTCTCTGCGGTCAGACACACCATACGCTCCACCAACAAGCCGGCCCGGGCCGAGAGGACGCGCTCAGAGATTGACTGTAAGTCCCGCCCCCCTGCTGTGACTCTGTCCTAGGATTGGTTAGCATGTCGGCCTGTTAAGGTTGTGTGTGTTTGTGTTTGTGTGTGTGTGGTCGTCTGTCACTGTAGAGAAAAGGGGAGGGTATCGAGAGAGAGAAAGAGACAGTCGCCCCTTTATCGTCCTTTGTTTCATGCCCTAACTACGCTCATACGTTCATATTAAGTTACGTTAGTCTGTGGTGGTCTGTAATGGTTTGTGGTGGTCTGTAATGGTTTGTGGTGGTCTGTAATGGTTTGTGGTGGTCTTAGGAGCCGTTTTTCTTTCTCATACTACAATCTGACTTTCCTCCTTCATAAAGCACACAATGGGACGGACCATCGAGGGCCGTGCTCACGCCCCAGCTTCACTGAGGGTCACAGGGGGGACGCAGGTCAGTGTGGGGTTAGTGAGGCCGTGTGTGTCTGTTTGAACCCGCCCCCCCACTCAGAGTAACACCTGCTGATCAGGAGAGGTGGTCTACACGGAGGATACAGAGCTTTAATGAGGTTTAAAAACACTGAGCTCCTGACGAGTCCGTGAAGTGGGTCTCTCCTGATCGTCCTCATAAACCTTAACCACAGGAGTGGGAGGTCGATAAAGGGCGATGAAGGTCGGACACGTGTGATCAGAGTGTTCCTCATGTCTCACATCGTGATCTAAAGTTGTTTGAATCATTAAACTGTCATTTCAGTGATTCAACGACCGGGTGAAACCTCTAAAACATGAAGAAAGGTTTGTTAGTAAACATCTCACAGCTGATCTCCTCTGACCTCAGACCTGAACCCAGAGAGGCCTCCTCAGTTACCTGTTTACAATCCCTTTACAGTATTCGACCCGACCCGACCCGACCTGAACTGAACTGACCCTTCCCTGAGCGAGCAGAACCTGCTGAGTGTGTTTGTGTTTGTGAAGCATCTGAACCTCCTCAGAGGAGAATGATCAACGAGAGGTTACCTGAGGGATGGACGCTCTAACACTCTGCTCTGAGTGGCTTCAGGCTTTGAGCTGTGGTGCCCTCTAGTGCCCAATGTGTGAACAACATGATGAACAATAAGTGAACATCTTATTCTTTTTATTTACAGTCGACAAACTCCAGTTTGAACCTCCGCTCAGGAAGGAAACTGAGGCTCACTCTGAGATGGTGATTATCATCAGTATTTCCTGTTTTTCATATAATTAATATAATAATGTAATAAATATAAATACACATTGAGAATTAAGAAACAGGCATTAAGAAGTCTACCTCTGTTCATGTGTCTCCACAGGATGTGAGTAAAGATAACGACTTCCCTTCTCCCTGGAGTCCCTTTGCAGAGGGAGGAATAACATCCAGGTAAGAAGTCCATGGCAACTGTCGTCAAGGGAACTGCTGCTACTTACACCCCCCCCCCCCCCACCCCCACCCTTTATTAACCTGGTTTATTAAGTGCATGGATGCACCTGTAATCACTGGAGCTTACCCGAGTCTGTGCATGAACTCACTCTCCCCACCTGCACTCTGAAATGTTTTTTTTACCTGTTTGCCACTTATCACCTGTCTGTCTGCTTTTTACTGCTTTACACTTCTGTCCACTCTCTCTCTCTTTCCTGTCTCTCTCTCTTTCTCTCTCTCTCTGTATGTGTCTGTCTCGTCTCCCTCCAAGGAGTCTTCTGAAAAGCGTTGAGGACGAGTTGTTCCAACGGTAACACTAACCCTGTGTGTGCTGTGGCGCCCTAGGTCATCCATGCACCCTTCCTGTGGTCCATGCACCCTTCCTGTGGTCCATGCACCCTTAATGTTGTCCATGCACCCTTCCTGTGGTCCATGCACCCTTCCTGTGGTCCATGCACCCTTCCTGTGGTCAATGCTCCCTTCCTGTGGTCCATGCACCCTTCCTGTGGTCCATGCACCCTTCCTGTGGTCCATGCACCCTTCATGTGGTCCATGCACCCTTAATGTTGTCCATGCACCCTTCCTGTGGTCCATGCACCCTTCCTGTGGTCCATGCACGCTTCCTGTGGTCCATGCACGCTTCCTGTGGTCCATGCACGCTTCCTGTTGTCCATGCACGCTTCATGTGGTCCATGCACGCTTCCTGTTGTCCATGCACGCTTCCTGTTGTCCATGCACGCTTCATGTGGTCCATGCACCCTTCCTGTTGTCCATGCACCCTTCCTGTTGTCCATGCACCCTTCATGTGGTCCATGCACCCTTCCTGTTGTCCATGCACCCCTCCTGTTGTCCATGCACGCTTCATGTGGTCCATGCACGCTTCATGTGGTCCATGCACCCTTCCTGTTCTCCATGCACCCTTCATGTGGTCCTTGCACCCTTCAAGTGGTCCTTGCACCCTTCTAGTGGTCCATGCACCCTTCCTGTTGTCCATGCCCCCTTCATGTGGTCCATGCCCCCTTCATGTGGTCCATGCCCCCTTCATGTGGTCCATGCACACTTTATGTGGTCCATGCACCCTTCCTGTGGTCCATGCACCCTTCCTGTGGTACATGCACCCTTCCTGTGGTCCATGCACCCTTCCTGTGGTCCATGCACCCTTCCTGTTGTCCAAGGAACCTTTCATGTTGTCCATGCACTCTTCCTGTTGTCCATGCACCCTTCCAGTGGTCCATGCACACTTCAAGTGGTCCAGGGTTGTCAAGATACCAGACTTTTAACTTTCAAATGATTCTCGTCCAAGTAAAACAATAGTCCCCCACAGACACATTTATTTAACCATCTTGGAAAACCATCCTGAAAGCTGTTTAAACACTATACTTCACTTTATGAAAACAGTATTTAAACATTTATTTTAGCTCTGGACGTTAAAGTCTGGAAGTATTTTCATTCTTATCAACAGAGTGCAAAAAGATAATTTGTGTAATGGTTCGTTTGACAAATACACAAATGTTACACTCCGACTGCCCACATACTAGTTATTATAATATATATTATAATAATGTTAAGATGAAGTTATTAGACATCTGACTTGAATCTGTTTGTTTCCGCAGGGGTCACGTAGCACATCTGGAGGATGCCTTTGAAGAAGTGGAACTGTGAGTGAAGTCATCACAGATTAAAGTGTTTCTGTGTAACGTCTCACTCAAACTATGAACTCTGTTTCAGTTCAACTCTGAAGCCCGGGGTGCCTCCTCCTCTGCCCCCGAAGGTCAGACTCTCACCTCTAAGATATTTTATATAAATGTGTTGTTCTAAGTAAAATGAACTGATGAAACATCGTCCCTGTGTTTCCTCCTGCAGCCACGGTTAAACAGCTCATCAGAGGAGCTTGGCCTTAATGACGAGCGCTCTCTGACAGTTCGAAGGTTCCCGAACTCTGAGAACGGACCGAGTCAGGTATCCCGCAGACAGAGCACACCTGAGCAGGGCAACAAGGTGGAGCACTCGTCTCCAGATTTCCTCTCTGCTAGCGTCAGCAGCCCCGGCCTTCTATCTCACGCCTCCGATCCAGGTGAGTGTCAGCATTTCCCTCTTTACCTGGATTAGACCCACAGACAGGCTGATCAAATTATGATCGTGATGATTTGTTCTACATTCGTCTGTATTGGATCTGAACATGTGCCTTTCAACATGTTGTCAGTTTTATGCTGATAAGAGGCTTTAAGTCCCCCTGTAGTTAATATCATTGAATGAAACATTAAAACACTGAATAAAACCTTATAAAAAGCCTTGTAGCTTAAAACCCTAACCCTAGCTGAGCCTCTGAGTTGGGCCTCTGAGCTGTGAGCTGAGCCTCTGAGTTGTGAGCTGAGCCTCTGTGCTGTTAGCTGTGAGCTGAGCCTCTGTGCTGTTAGCTGTGAGCTGAGCCTCTGTGCTGTTAGCTGTGAGCTGAGCCTCTGTGCTGTTAGCTGTGAGCTGAGCCTCTGTGCTGTTAGCTGTGAGCTGAGCCTCTGTGCTGTGAGCTGTGAGCTGAGCCTCTGTGCTGTTAGCTGTGAGCTTAGCCTCTGTGCTGTTAGCTGTGAGCTGAGCCTCTGTGCTGTGAGCTGAGCCTCTGTGCTGTGAGCTGAGCCTCTGAGCTGTGAGCTGAGCCTCTGTGCTGTGAGCTGAGCCTCTGTGCTGTGAGCTGAGCCTCTGTGCTGTTAGTTGTGAGCTGAGCCTCTGTGCTGTTAGCTGTGAGCTTAGCCTCTGTGCTGTGAGCTGAGCCTCTGAGTTGTGAGCTGAGCCTCTGTGCTGTGAGCTGAGCCTCTGTGCTGTGAGCTGTGAGCTTAGCCTCTGAGCTGTGAGCTGAGCCTCTGTGCTGTTAGCTGTGAGCTGAGCTGTGAGCTGAGCCTCTGTGCTGTGAGCTGAGCCTCTGTGCTGTGAGCTGTGAGCTGAGCCTCTGTGCTGTTAGCTGTGAGCTGAGCCTCTGAGCTGTGAGCTGAGCCTCTGTGCTGTGAGCTGAGCCTCTATGCTGTGAGCTGAGCCTCTGTGCTGTTAGCTGTGAGCTGAGCCTCTGTGCTGTTAGCTGTGAGCTGAGCCTCTGTGCTGTTAGCTGTGAGCTGAGCCTCTGTGCTGTTAGCTGTGAGCTGAGCCTCTGTGCTGTTAGCTGTGAGCTGAGCCTCTGTGCTGTGAGCTGTGAGCTGAGCCTCTGTGCTGTGAGCTGTGAGCTGAGCCTCTGTGCTGTTAGCTGTGAGCTTAGCCTCTGTGCTGTTAGCTGTGAGCTGAGCCTCTGTGCTGTGAGCTGAGCCTCTGTGCTGTGAGCTGAGCCTCTGAGCTGTGAGCTGAGCCTCTGTGCTGTGAGCTGAGCCTCTGTGCTGTGAGCTGAGCCTCTGTGCTGTTAGTTGTGAGCTGAGCCTCTGTGCTGTGAGCTGAGCCTCTGAGTTGTGAGCTGAGCCTCTGTGCTGTGAGCTGAGCCTCTGTGCTGTGAGCTGTGAGCTTAGCCTCTGAGCTGTGAGCTGAGCCTCTGTGCTGTTAGCTGTGAGCTGAGCTGTGAGCTGAGCCTCTGTGCTGTGAGCTGAGCCTCTGTGCTGTGAGCTGTGAGCTGAGCCTCTGTGCTGTTAGCTGTGAGCTGAGCCTCTGAGCTGTGAGCTGAGCCTCTGTGCTGTGAGCTGAGCCTCTATGCTGTGAGCTGAGCCTCTGTGCTGTTAGCTGTGAGCTGAGCCTCTGTGCTGTGAGCTGAGCCTCTGTGCTGTGAGCTTAGCCTCTGAGCTGTGAGCTTAGCCTCTGAGCTGTGAGCTTAGCCTCTGAGCTGTGAGCTGAGCCTCTGTGCTGTGAGCTGAGCCTCTGTGCTGTTAGCTGTGAGCTGAGCCTCTGAGCTGTTAGCTGTTAGCTGAGCCTCTGTGCTGTGAGCTGAGCCTCTGTGCTGTTAGCTGTGAGCTTAGCCTCTGAGCTGTGAGCTGAGCCTCTGTGCTGTGAGCTGTGAGCTGAGCCTCTGTGCTGTTAGCTGTGAGCTGAGCCTCTGTGCTGTTAGCTGTGAGCTGAGCCTCTGTGCTGTGAGCTGTGAGCTGAGCCTCTGTGCTGTGAGCTGTGAGCTGAGCTGTGAGCTGAGCCTCTGTGCTGTTAGCTGTGAGCTGAGCCTCTGTGCTGTTAGCTGAGCCTCTGTGCTGTTAGCTGAGCCTCTGTGCTGTTAGCTGTGAGCTGAGCCTCTGTGCTGTGAGCTGAGCCTCTGTGCTGTTAGCTGTGAGCTGAGCCTCTGTGCTGTTAGCTGTGAGCTGAGCCTCTGTGCTGTTAGCTGTGAGCTGAGCCTCTGTGCTGTTAGCTGAGCCTCTGTGCTGTTAGCTGTGAGCTGAGCCTCTGTGCTGTTAGCTGTGAGCTGAGCCTCTGAGCTGTGAGCTGAGCCTCTGTGCTGTTAGCTGAGCCTCTATGCTGTGAGCTGAGCCTCTGTGCTGTTAGCTGTGAGCTTAGCCTCTGAGCTGTGAGCTGTGAGCTGAGCCTCTGAGCTGTGAGCTGAGCCTCTGAGCTGTGAGCTGAGCCTCTGTGCTGTGAGCTGAGCCTCTGTGCTGTGAGCTGAGCCTCTGTGCTGTGAGCTGAGCCTCTGAGCTGTGAGCTGAGCCTCTGTGCTGTGAGCTGAGCCTCTGTGCTGTTAGCTGAGCCTCTGTGCTGTTAGCTGAGCCTCTGTGCTGTGAGCTGTGAGCTGAGCCTCTGTGCTGTTAGCTGTGAGCTGAGCCTCTGTGCTGTTAGCTGTGAGCTTAGCCTCTGAGCTGTGAGCTTAGCCTCTGAGCTGTGAGCTGAGCCTCTGTGCTGTTAGCTGTGAGCTGAGCCTCTGTGCTGTTAGCTGTGAGCTGAGCCTCTGTGCTGTTAGCTGTGAGCTGAGCCTCTGTGCTGTGAGCTGAGCCTCTGTGCTGTTAGCTGAGCCTCTGTGCTGTGAGCTGAGCCTCTGTGCTGTTAGCTGTGAGCTGAGCCTCTGTGCTGTTAGCTGAGCCACTGTGCTGTTAGCTGTGAGCTTAGCCTCTGTGCTGTGAGCTGAGCCTCTGTGCTGTGAGCTGTGAGCTGAGCCTCTGTGCTGTGAGCTGTGAGCTGAGCCTCTGAGCTGTGAGCTGAGCCTCTGTGCTGTGAGCTGTGAGCTGAGCCTCTGAGCTGTGAGCTGAGCCTCTGTGCTGTGAGCTGAGCCTCTGAGCTGTGAGCTGAGCCTCTGTGCTGTTAGCTGTGAGCTGAGCCTCTGTGCTGTGAGCTGAGCCTCTGTGCTGTGAGCTGAGCCTCTGTGCTGTTAGCTGAGCCTCTGTGCTGTGAGCTGAGCCTCTGTGCTGTTAGCTGAGCCTCTGTGCTGTTAGCTGTGAGCTTAGCCTCTGTGCTGTGAGCTGAGCCTCTGTGCTGTGAGCTATGAGCTGAGCCTCTGTGCTGTGAGCTGTGAGCTGAGCCTCTGAGCTGTGAGCTGAGCCTCTGAGCTGTGAGCTGAGCCTCTGTGCTGTGAGCTGTGAGCTGAGCCTCTGAGCTGTGAGCTGAGCCTCTGAGCTGTGAGCTGAGCCTCTGTGCTGTGAGCTGTGAGCTGAGCCTCTGAGCTGTGAGCTGAGCCTCTGTGCTGTGAGCTGAGCCTCTGAGCTGTGAGCTGAGCTGTTACTAACTGTAACTAGGCCTCAGATGAACGACTTACATGCAGTTTGAGATGAGCTTGGATAAAATGAGTCCCAGGTGTTTCAGTCTTGTGTGTAAAAGGCTGCAGGATCATCATGGAATAAAAACTCCTGCAGCTAATCAGATAATAAGGTTAGAAATCACTCAGTTTGTGATATTACCCGCCTCTTATGTGCTCTTTTATCCGTTATGTCGTCTGTCTCTGAAGAAATGATTTATTTTCTTTTACAAGCTCTCAGTACACGTGACTGTAAAGGTAAGACACTTTGATGTTCACATGTCTGCATCTGTCACTTCCTGTTTTCATGTAAACACTTCCTGTTTTCATGTAAACGCTCCTGAAACCTTCTCGAGAGTCAGACACATAATAACTGACTGATCCTGATCTGGTCATTCACACATGCACCTCACAGCAGGAGACTATCCCTGTCAGACAGGAGGGGGGCATGCTACATGTAGTTGAAGAGAATCTCAATGTGAACTAAAGAGTGGAGAAGAACATCCTGGAGAACAGGAAACATGCAGCAGCAGGTTGATTAGAGCACGGAGATGGTAGAGGTGGCGTGCAGACAGTCTATGGTCGTGCAGCGATCACAGAGAATAAAGGTCACCACCCCCTCCCTCCAGGTGAATTCTCCTGATTATATCCTGCTGCGTTCTCACATCAGATCACTCTAAAAAACTTCAGGAGTTTAGTTTAGTTTGTGAAAAAATTAAGTGATGAACGCTTTCACCTCTCTGTGGTCACAGAAAATGACTCAGACGGCAGCGTGGACGGAGACAAACCTCTCCCCAACAGACGGAAGGAGAAGAAGGAGTTCCCGGTGAGTCTGAGGAGAATCCACAACTATTATAGCATTATGTCTCATTATTACCACTCATCCTCTTCTGTGATTGGTTGTTAGCATTCATATGTGTTCTTTATTAGTTTCAGTGAGCTGCACACAAACAGTCCAACATGTCTTTATGTTCAGCTCATATTTACACCTTACATTAAGACATGAGATGTGATCAACTCTGCTTTGTTCTCTTGTTGTGTTTTAATTTTGGTTTCCTGGTCTCCTCAGAAACCGGCCATCAACGGTCTGCCGCCGACCCCGAAAGTCCTGGTGAGAGAATCATCTGTCTCTGTTTCCATTAGTTCTGTGGTTACTCTCTGTGGTTACACTCTGTGGTAACTCTCCTCTCTGTGGTCACTCTCTGTGGTAACTCTCTGTGGTCACTCTCTGTGGTTACTCTCTGTGGTAACTCTCCTCTCTGTGGTATCTCTCTGTGGTAACTCTCCTCTCTGTGGTAACTCTCCTCTCTGTGGTTACTCTGTGGTTACTCTCCTCTCTGTGGTTACTCTCCTCACTGTTGTTACTCTCTGGTTACTCTCCTCTCTGTGGTTACTCTCTGTGGTTACTCTCCTCTCTGTGGTTACTCTCCTCTCTGTGGTTACTCTCTCTGGTTACTCTCCTCTCTGGTAACTCTCCTCTCTCTGGTTACTCTCCTCTCTGTGGTTACTCTCCTCTCTGTGGTTACTCTCCTCTCTGTGGTTACTCTCCTCTCTGTGGTTACTCTCTCTGGTTACTCTCCTCTCTGGTAACTCTCCTCTCTGTGGTTACTCTCCTCTCTCTGGTTACTCTCCTCTCTGTGGTTACTCTCCTCTCTCTGGTTACTCTCTGTGGTAACTCTCTGTGGTTACTCTCCTCTCTGTGGTAACTCTCTGTGGTTACTCTCCTCTCTGTGGTTACTCTCCTCTCTCTGGTTACTCTCCTCTCTCTGGTTACTCTCCTCTCTGTGGTTACTCTCTCTGGTTACTCTCCTCTCTGTGGTAACTCTCTGTGGTTACTCTCCTCTCTGTGGTAACTCTCTGTGGTTACTCTCCTCTCTGTGGTTACTCTCTGTGGTTACTCTCCTCTCTGTGGTTACTCTCTGTGGTTACTCTCTGTGGTTACTCTCTCTGGTTACTCTCTCTGGTTACTCTCCTCTCTGTGGTAACTCTCTGTGGTTACTCTCCTCTCTGTGGTTACTCTCCTCTCTGTGGTAACTCTCTGTGGTTACTCTCCTCTCTGTGGTTACTCTCTGTGGTTACTCTCCTCTCTGTGGTTACTCTCCTCTCTGTGGTAACTCTCTGTGGTAACTCTCTGTGGTTACTCTCCTCTCTGTGGTTACTCTCCTCTCTGTGGTAACTCTCTGTGGTTACTCTCTGTGGTTACTCTCCTCTCTGTGGTTACTCTCCTCTCTGTGGTTACTCTCCTCTCTGTGGTTACTCTCTGTGGTTACTCTCTGCAGATTGCGTTGTCTTTTGGATGACATGTTTAGTGTTTCTCTGATCCAGACGCCTGCCTCCACTGAGCCATGTTGCTTTTCTTTTCAGATGGGAGCCTGTTTCTCCAAAGTGTTTGACGGCTGTCCTCTGAAGATTAACTGTGCCACGTCATGGATTCATCCTGACACCAAAGGTATGACTCCGTGCAGCAGGTAGACACACAGTTTGTTTATTGAAGGTGTTATTAAAGACTACGTATATTCTTTTTCCAGATCAGTACCTGATCTTTGGGACGGAGGATGGTATCTATACGCTGAATCTAAACGAACTGCATGAAGCCACCATGGAGCAGGTAACCATCATCACCCTCACCTGTCAGTCACCTGTCAGTCAACTATTTTAAAATGGGTCAAATACAGGACTATTCCCCAAGTGGCGACACACTGAACTACAGTTTAATCGTTCAGTGATACGAGCCATGAACACATGGCAGCCTGCTGACCGTTCTTTCTGTGTTCTTCTTGTCCTCCAGCTGTTCCCCAGGAAGTGCACGTGGCTGTACATTATCAACAACAACCTGATGTCTCTGTCTGGTGAGTGACTGATGCATGTTAGCCTCCCACTCCTCTGGCTCCTGTCACCGTCTGCTGCTTCTTTGTCCTGTTTTATATCTGCTGCCTGAGACAGCTCTGTACCTGCAGACGCCCAATCAGAGCCGAGTCCTGGAGGGAGGCGTAGTGATGTCACTGAGTCACAGTGTCGTGTGTGTATGCAGACATGCTGTTTGAGATTACAAACTGCACTGTGGTTTAATGAGCCTCTCCTCTCTCTCCTCCTCCTCTCGCCTGGCTTGATTTGATCTTCTACTAACTGGCTTCATCAGAAGGTAATCATGCTTCACATCATCATCATCATCACCACACGTCTGTTTGTTCACGTCTAACCTTTCTCCAGCTGCTTCACCACACGTACTGTCACATCACTCTCACTCCCTGACTGATAGTACGAAGAGCAAAATCTAATTTCAGAAACCAAAAGTCGAGTTTTAGTCCCAGACAGTCTTCGTATTCCAAAGCACGATTTATACTTGTTCTTGTATTCCTGTACCTGCGGAGAAGCCTTAGTACACAGCCTCACGTTCATCTCCTCAAAATGTGACTACACCACCACAAGCCCTGTGATTGGACCGCTGGGGAGAGGCGTATTCTGAGGAAGGAAGAACGCTACAGGCTAATCAGCTGCTGCTCATAATTATCATCTCCCACTGAAACATAACACGCTCAGTTTCAGTCGCCTTGGTTACCTGAACACAAACAAGAAGATAATGTATAACGAGCATCAAACTGCCAACTAGTGTTGAGGCGGGGCATTGCTTCATGCTGCCCAGGAAGTGAGCTTTTAAACGACCAATCACGTGCGAGTGAAAGTGTTTCAGACTGTTTGTGGTCTAAGCTGTCAGATCTCAGTCCGTTCTCAGGAGACATCGTGGTGCGTTCACAGCGAGCCTTGAAGATGTTATTTACTGTCACTGATGATGCTTGTGGTTAAATCTCTGCTGCAGGAAAAACCTTCCAGCTCTATTCCCACAATCTGATCGGCCTCTTTGAGCAGCTGAAGAAGCCGGGCCTCGCCGCTCAGTTCCAGACTCACCGCTTCCCAGACAAGATCTTACCCAGGTGAAGGTTTTATATCACAGCTCTGTTGTCCTTCACTCGTGCTGTCAGTTTGTCCTCCATTATGAATAAAGGAGATTCTAAACGCCATGATCTGTTTAATGACCGTGGTCACAACAACCCGTCTGCTCTCTCTCCTCAGGAGGTTTGCTTTGACGACCAAGATCCCCGACACAAAGGGCTGTCACAAGTGCTGCATCGGTGAGTGACCTCCTCCTGACCTCTCTGTCTACTCTCTTTTCATCAGACTTAACAGAGCCAGCACACAAGGAGCAGCTCCTTTTACAGCAGGAGCAGCGCCTTTACAGCAGGAGCAGCTCCTTTGCAGCAGGAGCAGCAGGAGCAGCGCCTTTACAGCAGGAGCTGCGCCTTTACAGCAGCTCCTTTACAGCAGGAGCAGCGCCATTACAGCAGCTCCTTTACAGCAGGAGCAGCTCCTTTACAGCAGGAGCAGCTCCTTTACAGCAGGAGCAGCGCCATTACAGCAGCTCCTTTACAGCAGGAGCAGCTCCTTTACAGCAGGAGCAGCTCCTTTACAGCAGGAGCAGCTCCTTTACAGCAGCTCCTTTACAGCAGGAGCAGCGCCATTACAGCAGGAGCAGCTCCTTTACAGCAGGAGCAGCTCCTTTACAGCAGGAGCAGCTCCTTTACAGCAGGAGCAGCGCCTTTACAGCAGGAGCAGCGCCATTACAGCAGCTCCTTTACAGCAGGAGCAGCGCCTTTACAGCTCTCCCCCCCCCCCCCCCCCCCCCCCCCCCCCCCCCCCCCCCCCGCCTGTGTTTACTAACAGTGATATAAAGTCCAACATGTCTGTCTGCTCTCTCCACAGTGAGGAACCCGTACACGGGTCATAAGTACCTGTGTGGGGCTCTGCAGTCGGGGATCGTCCTGTTACAGTGGTATGAACCCATGCAGAGGTTCATGCTCATCAAGGTCAGTTTGAGGCTCCTCTACCTGATCCTCTTTTTAAACTAAACACACCCCTGACTGTCCCTCCTGTGCTCTCCCCCCCCACAGCACTTTGACTTCCCACTGCCCAGCCCTCTGAAGGTGTTTGAGATGCTGGTGGTTCCAGAG